>NC_042630.1:44034802-44319086 GCF_901001135.1 Rhinatrema bivittatum | reverse complement strand
CACCATCACATAATATCCCCACCTAACCCTGTTCTTCTACTACTCCATCTTGAAGCCCCTGTACCTGCAAGCCTTTTTGTAGGGATGTGAATCGTTTTAGGACGATTAAAATTATCGTCCGATAATTTTAATATCGTCTTAAACCGTTATGGAACACAATACAATACAGATTCTAACGATTTATCGTTATAAATCGTTAGAATCGTGAGCCATCACACTAAAACCCCCTAAAACCCACCCCCGACCCTTTAAATTAAATCCCCCACCCTCCCGAACCCCCCCCCAATAACTTAAATAACCTGCGGGTCCAGCGGCGGTCCGGAACGGCAGCGGTCCGGAACGGGCTCCTGCTCCTGAATCTTGTCGTCTTCAGCCGGCGCCATTTTCCAAAATGGCGCCAAAAAATGGCGGCGGCCATAGACGAAAAAGATTGGACGGCAGGAGGTCCTTCCGGACCCCGCTGGACTTTTGGCAAGTCTCGTGGGGGTCAGGAGGCCCCCACAAGCTGGCCAAAAGTTCCTGGAGGTCCAGCGGGGTCAGGGAGCGATTTCCCGCCGCGAATCGTTTTCGTACGGAAAATGGCGCCGGCAGGAGATCGACTGCAGGAGGTCGTTCAGCGAGGGTTCCGGCGCCTCGCTGAATGACCTCCTGCAGTCGATCTCCTGCCGGCGCCATTTTCCGTACGAAAACGATTCGCGGCGGGAGGGAAATCGCTCCCTGACCCCCGCTGGACCTCCAGGAACTTTTGGCCAGCTTGTGGGGGGCCTCCTGACCCCACGAGACTTGCCAAAAGTCCAGCGGGGGTCCGGAAGGACCTCCTGCCGTCCAATCTTTTTCGTCTATGGCCGCCGCCATTTTTCGGCGCCATTTTGGAAAATGGGCGGCTGAAGACGACAAGATTCAGGAGCAGGAGCCCGTTCCGGACCGCTGCCGTTCCGGACCGCCGCTGGACCCGCAGGTTATTTAAGTTATTTGGGGGGGGTTCGGGAGGGTGGGGGATTTAATTTAAAGGGTCGGGGGTGGGTTTTAGGGGGTTTTAATGTGCCGGTTTTTCGATTTTTAACGATTTTTAACGATTTTTCACGATATTTTACCCCCCCAAACGGCAACAATACGATTCCCTCCCCCTCCCAGCCGAAATCGATCGTTAAGACGATCGAGGACACGATTCACATCCCTACTTTCTTGAGGGACATCATGTGAATGGGACGCATACCCTCCCAACAGAGAGAGATATGGGTGCATCTATCTCAATTGGATGGACATGTAGGGCCATATCTGACCCATATTCCCTCTATTGTTGCACACAGCTCAGTTAGCACTGACTGGGATAACCATTGTCCGGTAGCTCCTGTGGAATACACAGTTGGGCAGTGAGCTAAAGGGGTCTTGTCCACATATAGGCTCTCAGGCATTGCCATAGTCCCAACGTGTGAAGCTATATGTATCACCGTGTGTCCCACACTTCTGTACTCCTTTATGAGTAGGTTTGTGCAGCCGTGGAGGACACAATCCTTGACAGATGGTCTGCCACTGTAATTGGACATCCGGAATCTCAGAGCCTTCTACCTCTTGCCATACATGCTGTAAGGTGTTACCTAGATGTCCAGCCCACTGTGTGGCTTGTGTATGTAGTACTTCACAGTCCAGGTGCAACACTGAACACTGCAATGCTGTTTGTTGGCACCCTTAGGCACAGCTTGCTTCCCTGACACATTCCACCTCAGGAAGGACAGGTTGCCATGTCCAAGAATACAGCATGTATCATTCTGCCTGTTTAATGTATGCACATCCAGCTAATGGAGCTCCTGGACCACATAACTGTGGCGCTGCATGGAGCACAATTGCTAAGGATGCACATGTGCTTGGCCAAGTGGCAGGTATTATCACACTGTAGCCTAGAATGCCAGGGGCTCATGGCTAGTTTGGCCCTCCTGATATCCCTTGTGGAGGCCATCTCCGGGTGCAGGCATGTGGCCTGCCAGAAGGGTGCACCCTTATATAGTACAGTACATGAGGCTCTATGTGTAAATTGGCATGGTATCATGGTTGAGGGGCTAACCTGAGAGCGGTTGGTGCAGAGGAAGGGTGTGTTATGCACAGCTCAGCCACATCTTGGTATTGGCTGGTGCTGTGTCCAGCAACATCGTTGTCATAATGGCAGAGACACACACCGACCTGTGGCATTTACAGAAGCTGGGTGGGATGGCCTTCGATATTGTGGGCGGACTGGGTGGTGATAGGGGTCTGGTCAGAGTGCGGAGCTAACATCATCCCGACTGTTCACCTTCCAGGCCAGCCTACCATTGTACTGTACAGTATGAGGGTGACAGTGCAGTTAATCCAACATACCTTATTACCCACAAATGGTTCCAATATTGTGATAGTGCAAGACATTAGTTTGGCACCCTGTCTGAACCCCTGTTGTCCTCATCACTGCAAGTAGCAAGCGTGGAAGCAGCTGTTGCTGTACAGTTATGTGTGTCAACTAGTGGATTGTCACTGACACCCATCCATGTGCAGCTGTTCCAAAGAGCTCTGGAATATGTTGTCCATCTGTTGTGTGCTGAAAGGCTGGTACCCTCTATCCAGACATCTAGCACACATTCATTGTTCCCGCTCATTGATCACCTATTCTTCCTATACCACCCCTTGTTTGGTGCCGCATAGCAGTACTAGACATTTTTTGGAAAAGGGAGTGGGCTGTACACCAATGTACCTCCTTACCTGCATAGCTGTATATCTATAGAAACATAGAAACATAGAAATGACGGCAGAAGAAGACCAAACCGCCCATCCAGTCTGCCCAGCAAGTCACACTTTTTTTTTCATACTTATCTATAGAGATGTGAATCGTGTGCCAGATCGTCTTAATGATCAGATTCAGCTGGGGGGGGGGGGGGGAATCTGATCGTTAAGATATGTGAATTGGAATGTTTCTGATTCCAATTCACATCACTAATTTTTTTTTTAGGGAGCCCACGCCGCTAAAAAAAACCCCACCCGCCCCTTTAAATGACCCCCCTTAGCCTCCCCCACCCTTCCCGACCCTTTTTTTTAGGGAGGCCCGCACTAAAAAAACAACCCACCCGACCCTTTAAATGACCCGACCCCCCAAAACCTTTTAAAATTACCTGGTGGTCCAGGGAGCCTCGGGAGAGATTTCCCGTTCCCAGGCATCATCTGCACTAAAAAAAAATGGCGCGATGCCACTTTGCCCTTACCATGTGACAGGGTATCCGTGCCATTGGCCGGCCCCTGTCACATGTGGTGGAGCACTGGATGGCCGGCGCCATCTTTAAAGGGGGCTCTCTCGTATCACTTCAGCCCCTATTAAGATTACAACAATAGCACTGGATGGGCGATCTTTAAAGATGGCGCCGGCCATCTTTACTCATCAGCCCCTATTATACTATAGTGTAATAGGGGCTGATGGCCGGCGCCATCTTTAAAGATGGTGCCGGCCATCTTTACTATATTATACTATATAATAGGGGCTGATGAGTAAAGATGGCCGGCGCCATCTTTAAAGATGGCGCGGCCATCCAGTGCTGTGTGTTGTGAATCTTGAGGGATGGAGGGAGACGAAGTTGATACGAGAGAGCACCCACTTGCCGGATGATGGGAAACGGTCCGATGAACCGCGGAGCCAGTCGTGATGAGGTCAGCTTCAACTGGATGAACTATGTGCTCAACCAAACCTTTTGACCCGGCTTGAGAGGCAGGTACGGTCTTCTGTGCTGGTCTGCGTATCTATTAGCTGCCTGACCGGCCCTGATCAGGGCGTGTTGCGTGGATATCCACAGGCGATGCAACTCATCGGCGGAGAGTTGAGCTGTCGGAGATGCAACCGTGATGGGAACAGGCAGTGGCGGACGTGGCTGTTTCCCATACACTTTCTGAAACGGAGATGACCCCGTAGCAGCTGAGATATGGGAATTCAGTGCAAACTCGGCCCATGGTAGCAAGCTGGCCCAGTCGTCTTGTTTTTCATTAACATACAGACGGAGAAATTGCTTTAAGGTCTGGTTCGTCCTAGCTGCGAGACCGTTGGATTGTGGATGATAAGCGGACGTGTAATCTAGGGTGACGTCGAACTTCTGGCAAAGGGCCTTCCAGAATTTAGTGGTAAATTGAGGCCCTTGATCGGACAGGATGTATTTAGGCAGGCCATGAAGCCGGAAGATGTGCTGGATGAATAGCTGAGCCAACTGTGGTGTGGACGACAGCCCTGGCAAAGGCACAAAATGTGCCATCTTGCTAAAACGGTCGACAACCACCCATATTACAGTGTTGCCATTGGAGGGTGGCAGATCCACCACAAAGTCGTTGCCACATGGTCCACAGTTACGCAGGGGCAGGCAATAGTTGAAGTAACCCTGGGGTTGAACCGGAGATCTTCTTGTGGCGAGCACAGGTCTGACAGGACTCCATGTATGCCCAGACATCCTTATTCACCTTGGGCCACCAGTATGATTGGTTCATTCTAGTAAGTTTGTTACATAAATAGAGGCGCCATGTTTAAATGTCTTTAGACAGACCCGACCACAGAGATGATTTTGTCCGATATTAGTAAGTAATATAAATATTTAAGATGTTAATACGATTTAAGTGTAATTTCATAATCCTGAAGGGGTAATTTGAATGTTTTAGAGCTCGCCCTGATGCAGGTTCTGAAACGTTGCCAACGTCGGCGGCTTTTGCAAAGACATTGAAGTAACTGCGGCAGCTTCAGTCGAGGACGTAAAGCGAACCGCATAGCCATAAGATTCCTGGGCTACAAAAAATTAAGATAAGTCATTGTCAGGACAAGAATGGTTGTTTGCCATCGTTTAACAGGTTCTCTGTTGTAACTTCTGTCGGGTGGCACCATTATAAAACTAATGCAGTTTATGGAAGTTACATTACCGGAAGCCAGCCGGGCTCTGTGTTCAAATCTACAAAATTGAACTGTGCTTACCAGAAGTGTTCCATATAACTCGAATTGAACTGTTGCTTACCAGAAGTGTTTCATACAATCGAAGCCAGTCGGGCTCTGTGTTTAAATCTATAAAATTGAACTGCTGCTTACCAGAAGTGTTTCAAATAATCAAATTGAACTGTTGCTTACCAGAAGTGTTTCATATAATTGAACGGTTGTTCGCTGGAAGTGCTTGTGTACAGAGCTTTAAACCAACATATTTAAGAACTAGTAATGGTGTTTGTTTTTCATTTCTTGAGATCGAGTTAATATACTTGAGATAAATTAATAACAATATAATCTTGGTATACCATCTAGCTTTTTCACATTAGTATAATCAAGAATTTTGATTCGTTGTTGAAAACATACTGTATGTTCAAAATCAAGATAGTTTGTTTAATTGACAAAATTTATAGTATTGAAACCTTCGATGTAAAATGATTTCTAGTGAGCAATAATTTTAAGAATAAATTAAAAATAGGATAGGTTGATAGACCTGTGATTGTACCAACACGACTTATAAGGATGCATTTCTGTTCATGAACAGAATCATTGGGCCGGTGCTGAGGTCTATCCCTGCCTGATAAAAATTGTTCATATATTTAAAAAAAAAATTTCATTAAAAATATTTTATAGTTGAATAAAAATCAAAAAATTGTATTACAAACAGCAACATTTACAATTTAGATTTATTAGGGTGCTGAACACAATTCTTAACTAGTTAATTTTCTGATATCTGTTGTATAATAGTTGAAGTAACCCTGGGGTTTGAAACCGGAGATCTTCTTGTGGCGAGCACAGGTCTGACAGGACTCCATGTATGCCCACACATCCTTATTCACCTTGGGCCACCAGTAGTACTGGCGCAGGTGCTGCAACGTGCGGGATTGCAGGTGGGTGGCCGCTTCACTGGTCAAATGCAAGAATATTTTCAGACTAATCAGATGGACGGTATGTCCCCTTCAATTGTTTGGGAGTGCTCGAAAGCTGTGGCAAAGGGGTTATTTATAGCATGAGCAGACTACTGTAACAAAGAGCGTGAACTCAAATGCACATCCTTAGTGGCAGAACTGGCTGCACTGATGCAGCAACACATTGCATCCAGTTCTATGGTCACCTATCACAGTTTGCTAAAGGTGAAGGATAAAATCAGAGCACTTGATGATGTGGTTATTAGCCATCACCTGACCCTGCTCAAGCAACAAATTTTTGAGGGAGGAAATAAGGCGGGATGGTATCTTGCTCAAATATTGAAGTTAGCAAGAGCCCAAACAATAGTGACTAAAATTAATAATAGCCAGGGGACACTGGAAACCGTATCTGAAAATATTTGTAAATCTTTTACAGACTTTTACGCCACACTCTATGCTCGAGATGACGCCATTACTGACTCAGACATAGATAAGTACCTGGATTAAGTGACTATACCAGCTCTCTTGCAGGACCAACAGGAGTTCTTAGATAGACCCTTTGAGATGTCAGAAGTTATGGAGGCTGTAAAAAACTTAAAATTAGGAAAAGCACCGGGACTCGATGGGTTTACTAGCGCTTACTATCGTACCTTCGCCTCCACCTTAGTAGGCCCACTCACATCCATGTTTAACTCATTCTGAGGTCAGGACTTCATTTCCAAAAATGCGAATTCAGCGGGCATCTCTGTTATATCTAAACCAGGCTGTGACCCCATAAAATGTGGATCATACAGACGCATTTTCGTTAATAAATTTGGACCTAAACATTTTAGCACGAGTTCTGGCTGCACGTTTGAATGGAGTCCTACCCTGTCTGGTACGTTCTGACCAGGTGGGTTTTGTGCCTAGGCGATTAGCCGCTGATAACGTGCGCAGAATAGTTGATATAGTTGACCTGGTTCATCAAGCTCATACACCAGCCATATTCTTATCATTGGATGCTGAAAAAGCATTTGTCTTAGTTCATTGGTCTTTCCTTTTTCACACATTACAATGCATGGCATTTGGAACTCATTATATTAACTGGATTAGGAAGCTTTATGAACATCCCCATGCCCGAGTAAAGGTAAATGGTGGCTATGGGGATTCATTCCCTATTGGACGAGGCAATAGACAAGGCAAGCCCACTGTACCCACTTCTTTTTGCCTTATTTTTGGAGCATTTACAACCCAAGTTAGGACCTCTAGCACAATTGCGGGTGTCAAACAGGGACCTCATCATTTTAAGATATCATTATTTGCTGATGATATCATGTTTACTTTAACTGACCCTCCTCTTCACTTCAGGGAGTTATGTCCGAATTAGCTGCTTTCCACATCAGTTTCGGGTCTTAAGCTGAATTATGACAAATCAGAAAAACTTAATCTTACTCTCTCCCAACCTGAAGTGCTTTCCCTTCACTCAGCAATATCCTTTTAAATGGGTGACAAAAGCATTAAACTATCTAGGGGTCCGCATCGGGATACATACTAATCAGCTATATCCACTGAATTATATTTCTCTTATACAATCCATAATAACAGACGTATCTAGTTGGAATCAAGGTATACACTCCTGGCTGGGCCGTATATCCATAGTCAAAATGAACGTTCTACCCAGATTGTTGTATTTTTTCACTACCATTCCCATTTTCCTTCTATCCCTCCTCCTTAAGAAAATGGCAGCGACTGATATGTGGATTCATTTGGTGTAAAAGGACCACACCCACGTACCCAGACACATATTGTACCTACCGAAAAATATGGCCTCACCTGATACTTCTGTGCGGTGCAGCTACGTGCTTTAGTAGTACTTCACAGGACAAATAGTGCTCCTAGATGGGTTTTGTTGGAACAGGCATTAGTGGGTGACATGCCACTTTCTGCATTACCCTGGCAACATGTCCACATGGGACCCAATTTCTCACACACACTATGCCCTTGACACTACCTTAAAAGTATGGCTACAATGGAAAACCATACTAGTGGGAAAGGAATATATAAATACCCTACTGACCCATCTTCCTTGACTTCCGGGCTGTGCTTCCTCCCCCCTAGGTGACACGGCCGACATCATCGTGGGTCGCCGAGGATAAAAGTGTGCCAGGGACATGGAGGGAGCCGTGCCTACCTGCCTCCGGAACCAATTGAGGCTATCTCTCACTAATATTCTCAATTTTTTGTCTCCCAAGTTTTCTTTTTCTCTCCCTACAGGTTTCTCACTGTGCTGCCGAACCTTCCTGGACTCCCAGGCTGTGCTCCTCCCCCCTTGCTGACACGGCCAATGTCATCACGGGTCACCGAGGATAAAAGTATGCCAGGGACCTGGAGGGCGCCGTACCTACCTGCCTCCGGAACCAAGGCATAATAAGCCACTATATATAAGTTCTACTCAATTGATTCCTAACTATTTACTATGTATTATCTCTGTCTCTGTGTTCCACTGTGTTTCACTGCTAAACTGTTCCTACGCATGTAATAATGTTACCATGCATTAATGTTTTAATGTTTCTATGTTCTTAATGTTACAATGTAAAAAATAGCTCCTCCCCCCTCGGTGACACAGCCAACGTCATCGAGGGTCGCCAAGGATAAAGTGCACCAGGTACCTGGAGGGCGCCATGCCTACCTGCCTCCGGAACCAGTTGAGGCTATCTCTCACTAATTTTCTCCCTTTTTTGTCTCCCAGGTTTTCTTTTTCTCTCCCTACAGGTTTCTCACAGTGCTGCTGAGCCTTCTTGGACTTCTGGGCTGTGCTCCTCCCCCCTCGGTGAAGCAGCTGATGTCATTGAGGGTCGCCGAGGATAAAGCACGCCAGGGACCCGGTAGGCGCCATGTGTTCGGCAGCGCACACCGAAGGGGTGCACCAAAGAACATGCCCCTTTGTACGCCCCTTCGTACTGCCCCTCGTACACCCTGAGAGAATACAAATGGACAAAACACACCTTTTTACCCAACAACAGGACCATACCAACGATCACAAGCTCCACATTCACCATCCAAGTATGTACAGGAAAGGGTAAGTATGTAAACAATGCAAGAAAACAACAACACAAATACCATCACAGCAATAAAAAAAAATAATGATACGACCACAAATAACCTAATTCCAGTAAAACGTACCAACAGGACCAAATTAACAGCCTACTAATGATCTCTTTTCTTCTAGTCAATGCACAATCAGTGACAAAAAAATGTCCCATCATCACGGACCTGCTATATGACACAAAACCTAATTTTATAGCAATAACAGAATCATGGCTAAAAAACTCAGATGTAGTTCTAAAGAATCAGCTAGACAGCTACCAAACAAAAACTATGAGGTCTTCTCGATCCCGAGAATAAATGAGAGGAGGTGGATTATTATTAATTATTGAAAAAATATTTAAAACTAAATTACTCTCAATCACATGCCAATGAATCATGAAATTGCCCTTTTTGACACTAGCCATTTTCAAATCTGCCTTGTCTACTACCCACCCAGTCTCCTCAAACTAAATATCTCTCCACTAATAGAATTTTTCACAAATCTAAACCCCTCTAAATCCACCATAATATTAGGTGACTTTAATCTACACATGGATGCTCACCCCTATCTAATACCTGCCAAACACTAATTGGCATAATGACTGCATTAGGTTTCAAACTGATCACAGATAAACCAACACACAAAGCCGGCCACTCATTAGATCTAACCTTCATTAACAGTTGCCTCCTGGAAAACATAAAAACCGAATGCACACAAATCCCATGGTCAGACCACTTCCTCATTAACTCCCAGATCAAGCACACAGGACCAATAAAAAAAAACAAAACATGGAACCATCTGAATTCTCATATCGCCCCCCTTTCAACACAGATATTCTTAAAGACAAATTAAATGAAGAATTAACACACATCAATTACACAAATAGCCACAACGCAACAACCGACTGGTTAAACAGAACCACTACTTTATCTAATGAATTAAACCCTCTAAAAAGGGCCAGCATTAAAGAACCAAAATTAAATAATCCATGGTATAGTGAACAAATCAAAGAAGTAAAATGAATCATTAGAAAGAAAGAAAAATAATGGAAAAATAAAAGGATAACTGAGAATTTAACAAAGTACAGAAAATAGCTAGCATACTACAAAAAAACAATGTTAGACACCAAAAAGAAATAATACAGTTCAAAAATAGAAAAATTTGCAAATAATGCCAGAACCCTATTTAACATAGTAAAGAAACTAACAAGTGACAATACAAACAATCACTTAAACCTACAAGAGAACCAATGCAATGATATAGCCCAATTCTTTAAAGACAAAATTGAGAATCTAAGAAAAAAAAATTCCCAACACTACAAAACAAGAGATTAAGATGCTCACTAGAGATGTCAGTATCTGGTCAGAATTTGAGGAGGTATCACATTTTGAAGTCGGGAAAATGATTAATCAATTGAAGCCTGCTATCCATGTAATCGACACCATACCCATTACAGAATTTATAAAACTAGCAAACACAATAACCCAACATTAACTAAAATCATCAACCTCTCACTAGATGAAGGAGTAATGCCGGATATCTTGAAAGGAGCAATAATCAAACCAATTATTAAGAAAAAGAACCTCGACCCCCTAAATCTTAGCAACTATAGACCAGTCTCCAACTTACCCCTAATAGCCAAGATAATCGAAAAAACAGTACAAAAACAACTGTCAAACCACCTTGAAAGTAACAACATATTATACCCAGCACAACATGGATTCCGTAAACACTACAGTACAGAAACCTTGATATTAGCTCTATCAGATAATATCTTAAGAGGCTTCGATACGGGAACAAACTACATTCTGGTTCTATTAGATCTCTCCATAGCATTTGACACTGTAAATCACAGAATACTAATCAATAGACTGAAAGAAATAGGGCTCACTAATAAACAATAAAATGGTTTGAGTCATACTTAAACAATAAATGATTCCAGGTACAAATGAAAAACACACCTTCAGACAAAGTCACACTGCTAACCGGGGTCCCACAGGGATCAGCCCTGTCTGCAACACTCTTTAACATTTATCTCCTCCCAGTATGTCACCTACTAGCAGGTCTTGGAATCATACATTACATATACGCAGATGATATACAACTACTGTTACCCATTGTAAACACCATTGAAGAAACAATGAAACTAGCCAATATGTATCTTGAAATAATCAAACAGCTCCTAAACCAGATGGAACTGGTAATAAACATAAACAAAACTGAATTCTTACACCTTGAACGTAAAAACATGCATCATATACAACCAACATTCACAATCAAAAAGATTCAAGCCATTGAGTTAACAATAAAAATACAGAATCTAGGAGTAATAATTGACCCTGAGCTAAACATGAAACAACACATCTCACAGAAAATAAAAGAAGGATATGCGAAACTAATGATCATGAGAAGACTAAAATCTCTACAAATGCTAAACAATTTTCACACAGTTCTACAGGCAATGATATTTGCAAGCATAGATTATTGTAACTCTCTGCTATTAGGACTACCTCAATCTACAATTCGGCCACTGCAAATATTGCAAAATTCCGCTGATAGAATTTTGACTGGCAAAAAATAGAGTGACCACATTACAGGAACACTTGCCGAACTACACTGGTTTCCAATTGAACAAAGAATACAATATAAGGCACTATGTATAATCCATAAACTAATCCATAATGAAAAAGCAGACTGGCTTAACACTGCACTGTGTGTACATGTCCCGCAAAGAAACCCGAGATCTACGAATAAGGCTCTACTAACTGTCCCCTCTGTCAAATCAGCACGACTCATGCCAGTAAGGGAAAGTGCACTGTCACTGGCTGGTCCCGTACCATGGAACACCATGCCACTCGAAATAAGGCTGCAGAGAAATTTGAAAATATTCAAAACTAATCTGAAAACCTGGCTCTTTAAACAAGCTTTTTATAAAGATAAAGAGAAGGAGAAATTCAGTTGATGGATAAGGACGCACCAAGCTAGAAGTTGTTATTTTTAACCTACAAATGCATATTTATGTTAATTTCAAACTGCCTAATATGTTCCTAACAAACAGGCTTAACTTACACACTTAGGGGCGGATTTTAAAAGGCCCGCGTGCGTAAATCCTTCCGGATTTAAGTGCGCAGGGCCCTCATGCGCCGGTGCGCCTATTTTGCATAGGCCGCCGGCGCGCGTAAAGCCCCGGGACGCGCGTAAGTCCCGGGGTTTTCGAAAAGGGGCGGGAGGGGGCGTCTCCGGGGGCGTTCCCAAAATGACGCGGTGTTTCGGGGGCGTGACGCAGCATTTCGGGGGCGGGCCCGAGGGCATGGCGCCGGCCCGGGGGCATGGTCAAGGCCTCCAGACCAGCCCCCGGGACTGGAGGACAGAGCGGGGCTGCCGGCCGGCGCGCGCAAAGGTAAGGGGGGGTTTAGTTAGGGCTGGGGGAGTGGGTTAGCTAGGGGAAGGGAGGGGAAGGTGGGGGGAGGCCTCGGAGGGAACGGAGGCAGGTTGCGCGGCTCGGCGCGTGCAGGCTGCCAATTTTGCGCAGCCTTGCGCGCGCCGAACCCGGATTTAATAAGATACGTGCGGCTACGCGTGTATCTTATAAAATCCAGCGTACTTTTGTTCGCGCCTGCTGCGTGAACAAAAGTACGCGCTCGCGTAACTTTTGAAGATCTACCTCTTAGTTTATTATTTTAAATTGTTACCGTACTATTATGGCACATGATTAATTTGTAATCTATACTACCCATATTTTTCATTATAGTGCCTTTCTGTAAACCGTTGTGATGGTTATCTAACAACGACGGTATAGAAGAGTTTTAAAATTAAATAATAAATAAATTCACTATTTCCAAGTTCCACAAACTCGAAGGCCACTTTGAGTTGGAAGACTGTAGGTATTACATGACTGGAACATATTCAGCTTCAGGACTCTATCATGTCCTATGAGGAACTTTGTTCACATTATATTGGTAGGGGCAGTCTTTTTGTTATACGCAAACGTGTACCACTTCCTCGAACAGTCCACTAGAGCTGGCACATTGCGACTTACTGGTTCTTTATTTGAGACCTATTGCTCGACAGTATCTCCCATGTGAGGTTTAATATCCAAAATCTATGCTCTTCTCAACAGAAAATGAGATGGCCCGTTCTGACAACAGACTGTGTGGGCTACTGACTTTGCACATGACCTTGATGATAATGACTGGGACTCAATATTTCTAACTCTCATAAATGCTCTATCTGAACCAGTCTGCAGGAAAACTGTTATACAATATTATATAGGTGGAATTATGTGCCTGCTGTACTCCACAGATTCTCTTCTTCCCTATCTGAGTGCTGTTGGAGGGATTGTGGGGCAGTGGGCACATATTATCATGTATGGTGGCAGTGTCCAAAACTATCACAATTCTGGACTCCAATCATTGCATGGCTATCATTGCATGGCTTCTACGAAAATTAAAAAGTCATGGGATAGGAGGCGATGTCCTTTCGTGGATTACAAACTGGTTAAAAGACAGAAAACAAAGAGTAGGATTAAATGGTCAATTTTCTCAGTGGAAAAGGGTAAACAGTGGAGTGCCTCAGGGATCTGTACTTGGACCGGAACTTTTCAATATATATATAAATGATCTGGAAAGGAATACGACGAGTGAGGTTATCAAATTTGCAGATGATACAAAATTATTTAGAGTAGTTAAATCACAAGCGGATTGTGATACATTACAGGAGGACCTGGCAAGACTGGAAGATTGGGCATCCAAATGGCAGATGAAATTTAATGTGGACAAGTGCATGGTGTTGCATAAAGGGAAAAATAACCCTTGCTGTAGTTACACGATGTTAGGTTCCATATTAGAAGCTACCACCCAGGAAAAAGATCTAGGCATCATAGTGGATAATATTTAAAATTGTCAGCTCAGTGTGCTGCAGCAGTCAAAAAGCAAACAGAATGTTAGGAATTATTAGGAAGGAAATGGTTAATAAAACGGAAAATGTCATAATGCCTCTATATCGCTCCATGGTGAGACCACACCTTAGATACTGTGTACAATTCTGGTCACTGCATCTCAAAAAAGATATAGTTGCGATGGAGAAGGTACAGAGAAGGGCAACCAAAATGATAAATGGGTTGGAACAGCTCCCCTACGAGGAAAGGCTGAAGAGGTTAGGGCTGTTCAGCTTGGAGAAGAGATGGCTGAGGGGGGATATGATAGAGGTCTTTAAGATCATGAGAGGTCTTGAACGAGTAGATGTGAATTAGTTATTTACACTTTCGAATAATAGAAGGACTAGGGGGCATTCCATGAAGTTAGCAAGTAGCACATTTAAGACTAATCAGAGAAAATTATTTTTCACTCAACGCACAATAAAGCTCTGGAATTTGTTGTGAGAGGATGTGGTTAGTACAGTTAGTGTAGCTGGGTTCAAAAAAGGTTTGGATAAGTTCTTGGAGGAGAAGTCCATTAACGGCTATTAATCAAGATTACTTAGGGAATAGCCACTGCTATTATTTGCATCACTAGCATGGGATCTTCTTAGTGTTTGGGTAATTGCCAGGTTCTTGTGGCCTGGTTTGGCCTCGGTTGGAAACAGGATGCTGGGCTTGATGGACCCTTGGTCTGACCCAGCATGGCAATTTCTTATGTTCTTATGTTCTTATGTTCTTATCCCAAGTTCTCCAGACTTACCCTACCTACGAAGGGGGCTCAATAAAGAGGCACAACGATTTGTACAGCGTTTTTATTGTGGCTTGTGCTGAACTTGCATCCCACTGGAAAAAAAGATTACATACCCAGCCTTGCTAAAATCTTCCATAGACTACATACTTATTATCAATTGGGATGCCTCACAGCGGTACACCATGATCGTTCAGGACCCTTTCAAAAAATTTGGGCTCCATACACGCAATGGTTGGATGAGCAAATGCTAGTTAGCTAGCTGGATTTCTTGTACCCCTCCCCTTGTACCGGATGTGGCCAATTATCCTGAACCTTTCAGGAAGTCATTACAGTACACCTTTACCCCTCGAGCACATATGTAGCTCCGATGCACATACTCTCTGTATTCTCCTTTCATAATCATTTTATTTTATTTTATCGTACATTCCATTCTCCGTGTCCTCTGTTTTATGATAGCAGTTTTCAGTTGCTGGGTTAGGGCGGGAAGGGAATGAGGGAATCTATTCTCTGTTTAAAAGCATGGCAAATGTGTTTTTTTATTACTATGTTTTACCACACTCAATCTTAATTGATCATATGTATTACAATGTTACCTGTTCAGCAATTCCTTTTGTTATTGGCGTATTGTTCTGTAACCAATTTCATATTTGCTATAATAAAAATGCTTAAGCAAAAAAAATGTGTTTTACATGCATGGGCCATTAAAAATCGGGCCGTATATTACTATATGCCACATTACAAACATCCTGTTATTTTGGTATTTGAGCAAAAACAGAAACAGGTGAAACCCCAACTCAAAAAAGGTTTCACAAAAATGGTTAAAAAGGGCAAATGAAGCCTGAAGTTGTCCAAATCTTTCAATTTTATGTATCTTAAGTATCTTAAGGATCTCTCAGATGCATCATCAGATGATCAGGTTTAAGCATAAGTTGCACGGTCCCAAGACACGGACCGTGTTTTGTTGGAAACTGCATTGGGAGGGACCACACCTCTAAATTAGAAACAAACACGATGTTACATCATTGAAAAGGACAACAACAAGGCAGAGCACAGGCAAGGATAATATTAAATAATAGCTTAATGGAGGTCTATAGGAATAGGTAAATATGTTTTAATCTCGTTACATTCCAGAATATAAAACAGGAACTCAATGAGTAGAGACATTAAAATATGGAATACATAAAAAGCTGTGTTCACTGTGATTCCAAGAAGTTACATACATAAGTATTTAAGTCTACAAAGCATACTGCATAATATGTGTTCGTTTTTACTGCTGGATGATACATCAAAATGAAAATGGTACAGAACATAGTTTAATTACCTATGTATTGTGATAAAACAGTGCCAAAAAAGAGGGAATATGACAATAACTGTCAGTCAAGAAAACACCACCCTAGAGACCACATCCATAGAGCACACCAATCATGTGAGGGGGACTGTCAGTATGGACACGCCCACTGAAAGATGGATATGCAGACAGGAGGAATCCTGTCAAGCCCAGTATCATCAAAGACCAAAAGAGGGTTTCTGATAGTGTATGTTAGAAATGGATTACGTTTTCTTATGGAAAAGAGATGAATGCATTTAAAAGAATGTAGACCAATCGATATAAAGATTTAATCCATGAGAGGACACCATATTGAGCTATGCTTAAATCTGATCATCTGATGATGCACCTGAGAGATCCTTAAAATACTTATGATAAATAAAATTTAAAGATTTGCCCTTCTTTGCTGATTTTGGTATATGAACCAAGGCTAACATCATAGAATGTAAACTTAAATTTGGAACGTAACTCCTAATTCTTTCCTGTAAATACTGGGCACTCAACTCATGTAACCTCTTATACATCAATGTCATTAGTTTAAAATGTACCCTTCTTTCAAATGGAAAGCAATGCAAGCAGGTTGACAAAGGTATTACATGCACCCATCTTAGAGAAGCATAAATTACATGGGCAGCCATATTCTGTACCATTTCTAGACTCTGTATACTCTTTTAGGGGAGACCCACCAATATAATATTACAATAATCATACAAGGACAAATCAATACCTGAACCACTAATCTAAAAACTGAAGTTTCCAAATACAGATGCAACCTTCTCAGCGGCCTGAGCCTGGTTTATTGTTTACATCTTATGAGATCAGTGTCTAGTACTTAGAAGAGAACAATAGCACAAGAAGTATCATTCAGGGTCAAATCAAGGAACCATCAAGACAGTCATCCTGTCTCTGATAGTGACCACTCCGGATGTTTAGGAAATACCCAGCAGAACCCAAATATTAGATCCAATGCTTTTTGCACATTAATAGGATAATTGGTGGTTTTCCTAGGTCTACTTGGCTAATAATTGTTCATGGACTTTTTTTTCCTGGAATTTTTTAAAATCAGCTATGCTAAATGCATTGATTTAATCCTTCAGGAACACATTACATAATTTATTTGTGTTTTGATTAAAAAAAAATCATCAAATTTGTTTTAAATCTTATATCTGCTAATTCTTGGCATATCCATTAATCCTTGTGCTATCACAAACAATAAATTGCCATTCCCTTTAATGCTTGACCTAATCTCTATCAATAAAATTAATGTATGCTCTACTAGCATTAATTGCTTTTGCCAAAAACATATTCTCTCTTTGTGAACAGTACAGCTAAATTTAATCCAATTATGCATCTTTAAACACAAAAAAATTAAAACAATCAAGTTTGAATTGACTTACGGTATACAGTATGGTGCAATTACTTTTCCCTCAAAGAACTACAGCTTTTGAGTCAGACAGTTAATAAAGAGTGTCAAAGCATCTGGGACTTGATTGTGGTGATGAGGGACCTCCCAGATACTAGAACTGAAAACAAATAACCAAGTAAACTGAGTTATAATTATGTCTTATTTTGTTTTTCTTGTTCATGAGAATATTTAGTTGTAAAGACTTTGACTGGAAGTTGTGTTGACCTTGGGTGATATGGTAATGTTGAAGTAGTATAAATGTCCATCTCTACATCCTGGCACTGCTAGGGAGTAGGGATGCAGAGAGGAAACACTGTACTACCTTCAGGCAGCACTGGATACAGAGCAGGCCCAATGCTCTTCCCCCATACTTCTAGCAGCTCATTGAGTGGGGGTGGAATTGGCCACACAGCAGGATTGGTGCACTTCCCATGGTGTACTGGGCCTCATGTAAAATGGATTTCAAGTTTGGCTTTCAGTTGCCTGGCTTACTGTCCATGGTATCATGAGCCACGTGACTGCTGCACCTAACTTCTTAGATGCAAATGAAATCTCATGCTGAACGCTCCATCTCCAGTCTCTGATGCCTTCTGAAGAGAGGAAAGAAGCAGGCATACTTCTCTTACTACTTATGTGGCCTGATTGAGCCATTTAAAGGTAGCTGGAGCAGGAGATGGGAGAGAAGAGCAGTGTGGGAGCTAGAAGAGGCAACTCTATGGCTGTTGAAACATTGAAACGTTATGAGAGAAAAAGACCATACGGACTATCTAGTCTTCTCATCCACACCAACTATTCAGTTGTACAATCTCTACCATGCCCTCAGTGATCCTCTGTGTTTATCCCATACTTTACTGAATTCATATAAGACCATATTTTCAAACCCAGGTGCACAATAATCCTGGGGTTTACATGCGTGGCTGGGCCTTATGCGCTGGGCCAATTTTCAAACAGGCCCAGCCACGCATGTAAACCCTGGGACACTTGTAAGTGTCGGGGGCCTTAAATGGGGGCGGTCCAAGGACCGGGGAGGGGCTAGAGGTTCCCGGTACAGCGGCTATTTGCCGTTGTGCCAGGGGATCACACAACTTGCTCCTGCTCTTTTGCAGTAGCAAAACATAAATTAAAAAAATGGGGGGGGGGGGTTCCTAGGATAGGGATAGGGGGAGAGTAGGAAGGGTGGTTAAGGTAGGGGGTTGTGAAGTTCACTCCAATCCACTCTTTAATTAGAGCGGAATGGGAGAGAACTAGAGAAGGCCCCGATACGTCTCCATGCGAAAGTTGCCGATTTCGGCCCCCCCCCCCCCCCCCCCCCCCCCCCCCCCCCCCCACGCACATTGCCTCTGATTTTATAACATGCATGCACCGGCGCGCACATGTTATATAATTGCGCATCTATGTGTGCCTCCTTTCCTTTAAAAGAGGTCTGATTCTTGTGCATTGGAAACCTTTAAGATATTTAAATGTCTATATCATATCTTCTCTATTTAGCCTTTCCTCTAAGGTATACATGTTGAAACCCTTAAGGATTAAGACCACTTGTCATTTTAGTAGCCACCCTCTGGTTTGACACCAACCATTTTATATCCTTTTGAATTTGTGGTTTCTAGAACAATAAACAGTATTTTTAATGAGGTCCACCGGGGACCTATACAGGTGAAATTTCACCTCCCTTTATCTGCTAACAATTTCTCTCCCTGTGCAGCCAAACATATTTCTAGATTTTGCTGTTGTCTCATCCACTTTAAGATCATCAGATATGATCACCCTCATATCCTACTATTTCATGATTCAGATAATTTCAGCTCCTCTACTGTAATTCTCACTTTGGTTTTGCAGACTAAATGCATAATTCTGAATTTTTACATTAAATCTTAGCTTCCAGACCCTAAAAATTCTTCATACTTCACTATACTTCACCTGGACCAGATGGTATACACCCCAGAGTTCTGAAGGAACTAAAAAATGAAATTTCAGACCTATTAGTAAAAATTTGTAACCTATCATTAAAATCATCCATTGTACCTGAAGACTGGAGGATAGCAAATGTAACCCCAGTATTTAAAAAGAGCTCCAGGGGCGATCCGGGAAACTACAGACCGGTTAGCCTGACTTCAGTGCCAGGAAAAATAATGGAAAGTGTTCTAAACATCAAAATCACAGAACATATAGAAAGACATGGTTTAATGGAACAAAGTCAGCATGGCTTTACCCAAGGCAAGTCTTGCCTCACAAATCTGCTTCACTTTTTTGAAGGAGTTAATATGCAAAGTGATGCATATAGGGAAAAATAACCCATGCTATAATTACACAATGTTGGGTTCCATATTAGGTGCTACAACCCAAGAAAGAGATCTAGGCGTCAAAGTGGATAACACATTGAAATCGTTGGTTCAGTGTGCTGCGGCAGTCAAAAAAGCAAACAGAATGTTGGGAATTATTAGAAAGGGAATGGTGAACAAAACGGAAAATGTCATAATGCCTCTGTATCGCTCCATGGTGAGACCGCAACTTGAATACTGTGTAGAATTCTGGTCGCCGCATCTCAAAAAAGATATAATTGTGATGGAGAAGGTACAGAGAAGGGCTACCAAAATGATAAGGGGAATGGAACAGCTCCCCTATGAGGAAAGACTAAAGAGGTTAGGACTTTTCAGCTTGGAGAAGAGATGGCTGAGGGGGGACATGATATAGGTGTTTAAAATCATGAGAGGTCTAGAACAGGTAGATGTGAATAGGTTATTTACTCTTTCGGATAATAGAAAGACTAGGGGGCACTCCATGAAGTTAGCATGGGGCACATTTAAAACTAATTGGAGAAAGTTCTTTTTTACTCAACGCACAATTAAACTCTGGAATTTGTTGCCAGAGGATGTGGTTAGTGCAGTTAGTATAGCTGTGTTTAAAAAAGGATTGGGTAAGTTCTTGGAGGAAAAGTCCATTACCATTACCTAGAGATTAGCCACTGCCATTAGCAATGGTAACAGTTTTGGGGCACTTGCCAGGTTCTTATGACCTGGATTGGCCACTATTGGAAACAGGATGCTGGGCTTGAAGGACCCTTGGTCTGAACCAGTATGGCATATTCTTATGTTCTTATGTTTTACATACCTTCTTGAATGTCTAATCTGTTGTAGATTTTGGTATCATCAGCAAAAGATAAACCTTTCCTCATGGTCTTCCACAATGTCATTCACAAAATTGTTGAAATGACCTGGCCCAAGGACTGATCCATGTAGCACACCACTAGTAACAACTCCCTTCTCAGAGTATAATTAATTTACCACTACCTTATATGCCTCCCATTCAATCATTTTCTAACCCAGTCAGTCACTTTAGGGCCATTAGCAATGTATTTATAATTCGCCTTTGTGGAACCGTGTTAGAGGCCTTACTGAAATCCAGTACACTATTTCTCTTTCTATCCCCTGAAAAAACTCTCTGGTTTCCCAATCTAAGAAATTGATAGATTCATCTGACGAGACTTAGCTATGGTGAAAGAATGCTGCCTCGGATCCTGCAGTCCATTGAATTCCAGAATCTTCATTATCCTCTCTTTTACCAGAAATTTCATAAATTTGCATTAATTTGGCAGGTCATCTGTCCTGCATATCCCAGCTTCCTCCTTCTACTTTTGTAAATATGAACTACATCCATCCATCTCTAGTCCTCTGGAGCTTTTCCCAACTAACAGGCCGATACAGTAAAGCACGGCCGCAGTTACCCTGCTTCTAACCCGCTTTGTACCCACAATTTGGCCGCGTAAGCCCAACCCGCGATTCACTATCCCTTTTAACCCATCCTTACCGCTTCTTGAAATCAACGGGTAACCCTTTCCACCTGCGGCATGTATATGATATGTAAACAATCGGATTAGCTATTCCCTCCGATACAGTAACGGGCGCCCCGATTATCGCTTTTTTAACCTGCAGTTTTGCCGTGTGTTTAACCTGCTAATTTACCGCCTACCCTTACCACTGTGTTAGTGTGGAGAGTCAGGCAATCCCCAGCAGAGAGAGACTGAATTTCACAGGCAAACCTTCCTGTGAGGCCTCAGCAGCCCGGGGCGGATCGGGCGCTCCCCATGCGAGGCGGCTTCCAGCAGCCCCCACCGGCAAAGGTGCATGAACGCACGCCATGACATGAGCACCCGGCTGGATGTCCGAGGTCACGGCGTGCACTCATGCACCTTCGCCGGTGAGGGCTGCTGGAAGCCGCCTCGCATGGGGAGCACCCGATCCGCCCCGGGCTGCTGAAGCCACTCTCACCGCCGGCTCCCTAGGGAGGAGGGGAGAGAGGACTGGGGCTGCTCCGGAGCTGTCAGCACGCCCGCACGGGAGACCGGCACCCATGGACGCGGCCAGGGCAGGTGAGCGGGGGCTGGGGGAAAGTTTGCCTGATCCTGGCTCCTCTAAAGGTCTTGTCCCTGGAGGTGAGGGGGTCAGGCAGTGAAGCAATCGTTTGCACAGGACAACAAAACAAACTGCACCAGCCCTTCTCCTGTATCCACTTCCTGGTACCTGTATAGGATACTGTATAGGCGCTGTATAGCGATCTATACATTAAAATGGATTGCGCTTCATGGATGTGCTTTGGATGCGGCTTGCATTAGCGTGCCATTTAAATACTGTATCGAGCGGTATGTGATCCGGACTGTGCGTGCGGCAATCGAGGGTGCGCCCGGCATTACCGCACTCTTTCTTCCGCGTCCTTACTGTATCGGCCTGTAAAGAAGCATAGAAAAGGTCTGGCTGTGCCTTGAATGTTTCAAAGTTCCCTTAATACCCTCAGATGTATCACATCTTGCTGCATTGCCTTATGTAGGTAAAGTTTAGTTAGTTCCTTATGTTCCCACATTTCTGATTACCAGCTGAGTTTTACTTCACTTCCGATTTTATTTGTGTTTGTTTTATGTGGTCCTCGTTCTGGGCCATCTGCAGAAACCACCACACAGAAATATTTTAAAAAATATTTTGATTTTTCCTCTTCAGCCTCTATAAATTCATCCCTTTTGCCTCTGGGTCTCTCAATGACATTTTTGTACTTTCTTCTATCACTCACATATTATCTAAAAAAGTCCCCCCCCCCCCCCCTTATTATCATCTCTTTTAATCTTTGCATTCCTTTTCTTAGCTTTTCCAGTTATTTTTGTTTGACTTGCACTTTCTGCAATCGCTTATAGTTTATGGAAACTATTTTCATTACGTCTTTAGTATATAATAATGACCTCTTTTTCCTCTTTCCTTATTTACTTTCCTAAAAAAATAAAAAAAACAGTTGCCCTTATAATATCTTCTTTAAGCTTTTCCCACTGTTCTTCTACTTCCCCTAGATCCCATTGATCTACTTCCCAATTTTAACAGTTAGGGGATTAATTTCCAACTTGCGCTAAGGCATTTTCACATGCGAAAAATGTCTTAACGCATGCAAAAAGCACCAAATTGCATGGTGCGATGCTAACTTTTAAAAAGGGAGGGATTGGGGGGCAGGAATTTTGTAAAGGTGGGCTGGCTTCATGAAGCCATATTGCTGAAAATAACTACACCTTTTTCATTGGTGTTAAGCCAATGAGAGAGAGAGAGAGAGAGAGAGAGAGACACTGAGACACTATCTATAAGGCCCTTCTAGTAGTTAGATATTTATATCTCAATAGGAGGCCCACCTAGTAACTCGAGGTGAGGTTTAGGTAGTAGTGTAGGGGTTAGGGGCCACATTGACATGCAGGGTGAAGTTTTGATGTCCTTTGGAGTGAGGAAACTCACACAACGATGAGATTTGGACAATGTTCTCCCAACCTAGCTTGATGTTACCCAGGTAGAGAGTCCATAGGTATGGTGTGTGTGCAGTATCGGTCTGAGCTGTATGCTGGTATTCTATATTTACTTTTTTCCTTTTTATTTCAGCATCTAATACTGAGCAAGTCCATCCACTGAGGCAGAGCGGTAAATCGAAACACAGCATGTGTGGGGACTGTAATTTGATGGAAGTTGCCTTATTAGATATATGTTTGGACTAAATGAATTCAGCAAACTGATTGAGATAAGTGAATTTTATTTGCAAAGAAAACTAAAAAAATATAAACTGGGAACTTGGACCAAAGATTATAAGTAAAGCAATGAAGGTCAAAGAGACCAGCAGTGCTTAATATGATGGTCCATTAATTGGATTTTTATTATAGTATCGCAAAACTATATATTATCCAAATATAAATGGTTGAATGTTAGCTATTGACATTTTAACAATTGTGTGTGACCCCCTGTATTGACAACAAAATACATACCCAGAAAATAATTTTAAAAAACCCCATAAAATTATAATAAAATAATTTTTAAAAACATAAAATAATACTGATCCACCAGGCATCCGTCAATCATTCACAAGGGAACAGCAATGCTTTTATTTTTTTATGAAATGTTATTAATCTCTTGACTAACATCCAGTGGAGCTGAATTCTATATTTCAGACCCAATCGCTGAAAATGCCCTTTTTCTATGAACCATCTTATGGATTTCCTGAATTGGAGGAACCCGTATAAAAACCCTTTCAAATGACATAACATTATGCTTAGGAACATAGTTCTTACCTAATGTCTGAATATAAATGGATCCTGTTCCCCACATATATTTGAACATCATAATTTAAAATCTGATTCACTACCTAATTAGAAGCCATTGAAGAAGTCTCAAGAGAGACTATGCATTTAGGGGTAGATTTAAAAAAATCTGCGTAGGCGTTCATGCGCATGTGATTCCTGGTGTGCACACATGCATGTGACTATTCTATAATATGCACGTGTCAATGCGCGCATGTTATAAACTACAATTCCCACATGCGTATGCAATTGGGTCATGTCTCGGTGCGTGGAGGAAGGAATTTTAAAAGCAACGCATGGAGATATGAGTAGGCCTTCCCCAGGTCCCTCCCAGTCTGCTCCAATTAAGGAGCAGACTGGGAGGTAACTTCCTTTTACCCCTACCTAACCTTTCTGCCTTTTCTCCTCCTCTCCTCCCTGACCCCTGACCTTTACCTATTTTTTTTTTGTTATTTACCTTACTGCTCCTTTGATGCAGAAGCAGACTCTGCATGCCGGCTGGCTGCCAGAGTGCACTTCCCTGAGACAGCATCTAATGGCGATGTTCTGGCCCACCCCCATCCTCATCCCACCTCTTTCTTTAAGCCTGGTACTTCTGCGAGTATCGGGAGTTACACGCATGGCTGGGTCGTTTCTAAAATTCATTCGACACGCACAGGGCCTGGCCACACGTGTAACCCTTGTATTTGCGCACATTGACCTCTTGAATATCAGCCATCAACCTCCTTGTGCATAATTAAATCAGCATCTGGAATTCATTGCCAGAGGATGTAGTGAATGCTATTAGTGTAATTACATTTAAAATTGGCTTACCCCTGGGATAAGCAGCATGGAATCTATTTATCTCTCCAGATCCTGCCAGGTACTTGTGACCTGGAGTGACCACTGATGGAAACAGGATTGACCCACTATGCTCTTATGTTCTAATATCTTATTCCATTTAAAAATTTGTCTGGCAACCCTACCAACACCCTGTTATAGTAAACAAATGCATGGAAACTAAGACCTAAATTACCACTCAAAGCACAAGCCTAAAATAACCCTCAATGTTTGCAATTGATACAATTTTAAAAAGACAATATGGGGTTCATACGTATGATCCTTGACATCAAAATGCCCAAACTCCTAACCGTTGAAAAAGGTCTAATCTCTTTGCCTTTAATAGAGAAATAGATGGAAGTATTTTTGTCCCATGAGAAAGGAGCAACCTCTCATACTTGTTCTCATTTAAAATCAAGTTGTTTCTATTGCCTCAGGTACAAAACTTAGATTGTAAGCCCTCTGGGGATAGGGAAATACCTACAGCACCTGAATGTAAACCGATGTGATATCTCAGAACGAATGTCGGTATATAACAAATAAATAAATAAATAAATAACCAAATTCCTACAACTTTCAACTCATGATTAATCTTCCTTCCTGACTCATTCAAATTAAGTCCACCCAGAAAATTAATCCTACATGGTCTGCATAAAAAAAAGCACAAAATACCAAGATCAAGATTACCTTCCCTAAAGGCCTCATAAACAGAGTAAGCAACAAGGATGATAAAAGGATCCCACAATCTATAACATAAAGGCCTGAATCCAAACCTTTAACAAGGATGATAAAAGGGATCCTACAATCTATAACATAAAGGCCTGAATCCAAACCTTTAACATGGACTACTGCTGTTCCTGAAGAGAGGAATTATTCTACCCATTTCAAGGCTGACCCACCAGTACCAATCTCTGGACAATGACTCAATAATATCTAATGATTCACTAGGTCAACAGCAATTGTCAAATCCAACAATATTGAAAACTCTAGGATTCCTTTATCCCTAAACTGAAGCACCAGATCACTCAAAACTACTAAAATCATCTCTATTCTGTAGTCTTTTCTAAATTATCTTACAATTTGTCTAATCCATCTACCTCCTCCAAATTTTGAGTTAATCTAGTAATTTTAGTGAAAAAGTACTATTAGCAATAGCCATAGGTATATAACCTGCACAATCATCTCTGTCCAATGCATGATTTTTTAACACAGGAAAAATGGCTGCTTCCGCTGATCTGGAGGAAAACCTTCACTCAATGATGAATTTGCAATTCTCAATAACTGCCTCTGAACATCTTTTGACAGCAATTTCATTTCAAAAGCTGGACAATGATTGCAGATATTATTCTAGATATCATTTTGATTATATATTTTTTGTTGTTAACAAATATTTTAGGTAGTAGTCACATTATAACATCATAACCTAGTCTTATAATTAGCAATTGTTTATTTAACCTACATTAGGCACTGTATCTTTTACTTTTACTTACATTAGGCAATGTATCTTTACTGGTTACCCCATATTTACTTATCCAAGTTATATCGACCTGTTCTTTGTAAGACATTTACTTGTCAATGTTATTGTTCTGTTAAAATGTAAACCGAATTGATCAGTAATTCTGTTATTGGAAAGTCGGTATATAAAAATGCTAAATAAAATAAATAAAATGATAACATTTATGAGAAATAGGGAATATGAACAAAACATAAGAAATTTACCATTTTAGAATGGTCAGGAGAACATTCACTGGAAGTTTTTCTTATCAGTTGCTTAGCAATATTTCAGGAAAGTTAGACAAAGAAAACACTTCTGACCCGCGCATATTATAAAATCTGGCCCTATATGTACAAAGCAGGGGCATATGAGAACACCTGAGACAAAAAAATAAAGTATCTACAATATATCAGCACCAGGAGCAAGAGTAAATTCCCCAATTAATAGGGTATAATTATGTACATGGCCTTGGGCGGGACCATGGTCTGGGGGCGTGGCAGCAGTCCGGGGATGGTCTGGGGGCATGGCCGAGTGCCCGGCACAAGTTACACCTGCCTCTGGCAGGCGTAACTTTTTCAACAAAGGTAGGGGTGGATTTAGTTAGGGCTGGGGGGAGGGTTAGATAGGGGAAGGGAGGGGAAGGTGGGGGGGGGGGGGGGGCGGAGAAAAGTTCCCTCCAAGGCCGCTCTGATTTCAGAGTGGCCTTGGAGGGAATGAGGAAAGCCATCGGGGCTCCCCTCAGGCTCGGTGCGTGCAAGGTGCATGGTTGCACAAACAAATCTACACCCGTGCATAAGTTAAAAAATCTAGCCCCTAAAATATACCACATACCGTAAACCACATACCATAGCACAACACAAAACACCTTGGGATAGATTTTCAAAGGGTTACGTGTGTAATATACATGCGTAGCCCCTGAAAACCTATCCCTGCACGTGCCGAGCCTATTTTGCATAGGCTCTGCGGTGCGTGCAAGCCCTGGGACGCACATATGTCCCGGGGCTTTCAAAAATGGGTGGTTTGGGGTGGGGCTGGGGGTGTGGTGGCAGTCCAGGGGAGGTCCCAAGTCCTCTGGCACAGTGGCCTGTGCCGGGGGATAGCAACAAATGAAGGGGGGGATCTAGTTAGGGCTGGGGGGTGGGTTAGATAGGGGAAGGGAGGGGAAGGTGGGAGGAACAGTAGAAAAGTTCCCCCTGAGGCCGCTCCGATTTAGCCCCTAAATTTAGATTTCGGAGCGGCCTCGGAGGGAACGTTTGGGACTCCCTTGGGCTCGGCACATGCATGGTGCACAAGTGTGCACCCCCTTGCTCGCACTGACCCCGTGCATGTTATAAAATTGGGTGTACATTTGTGCACACTGGGTAGAGCGCACAAATGTACCCCGCGCACGTAACATTTAAAATCGGCCCCCTTGTATCTAACCCATTCCCTAACAAAATTTTCTTTAAAAAACTGCATGCCATTCTGCCTCCAAATCATTCTGCCTCCCCTTTACTCTTAAGCACTGTAAAATTCCCTGAACATATTAATGAGTACAAGACAAATTTTAAAAATCTTTTAAAAAGCACCAATTTTCCCCATATTATCACCAAGGGGCTCACAAAGGGGCTTCCCTCTTACGCACACCCCTTCAGTGTGCTATGGTGGCAGTATAGTGACTGAAATAAACCCTCCCAATGGGTCATGGTGGACAGAGTCACTGACGACACAGCCAAGAGATGGGCTAAGGGCACAAATGATGAATGTCCCATTTTCTAGACCCAGAGCTTTGGCCCATAGCAATCCTCCACTCCTAAAAAAAGTCCCTCAACTCTCCTTGATCTCAAGCAGGTCATCGTCACAGATGTGAATATTCTCTGTTAAATCTCTGTCCATTTTTTTATGTCTGTGTTGTAGGGATGGATACTACACCAATATAAACAGCTGATCCATTCCCACTTTCCAGATTAACCCACAGTGCCACCTTCTTACCTCATAAACCCTGAGGTTCTGGTGCTTTAATGTATGTTTTTTTTTAAATATATATATATGGTGCCATGCCTCATCTCTTCCCATCTCTCGGGCTCCTATCATGACCTCTCAAACCCTTAAGCACTCTCTTTCCTTTCTCATATATCCAGCTGCCCTCTATCAGTTCTGTGTTCATGTGAACGAGAGGTCTACAGCGACTGAGGGAAGGGAAGTGAGTAAGGTGTTGGCAACTCATGGGGTGAGGGGATGAACGTGAAAGGACTGCAAGTCATGGAAGCAATGGAGGTGAGTAAAAGAACTTCAGGAGGTTGGGTGAAAGGAGACATGGGAGAGACCTAGAGAAGGAAGCCCTCTTCCACTATCTCTCCTAATACTTGCAGTCATATACTGCATTAGGGATGTGCAGACAAAAAGTTTTCGTTGAATCGTTGATACGCTTTCGTTGAGGGTCAATTCCGTTCAATATGGACGTATGGAGAATTCCATAAGTTGACGATCTGTCCATACGTTTCCCGGTTCCCATTAAAGTCAATGGGGGAAGGATTTCCAGCCTATTTTTGGCTGCAGAATTGGGGTTTTCTTATCAATTTTCATGAAACTTCTGATGAGCAATCATCACAACAACAAAAGAGCTCCAAGGTACTTAGACTGTGGCAAAGTGGCACCTAAGTGGCATGAAAAGCCTAAGGCACTGGAAAGGTGCAAAGGGGTACCAGAAGTGGCAAGAGTGCATTAACAGAGGCACAAAGCAGCAGTGAGAATGTCAAAAACACACCACAGCTTCAAAACAGAGCACCAATAGCAGATGCATGAACCATCAAAGGCAGCACCACAGGCAAAGTGGCAAGACAAGTGGCATTGACATCCAACAGCACAATGAAGGGGGAACATAGCAAGCAGATAGACTAGCACCAACACACTGAGGAACCATGAGAGTGGCAAGAACACCACAAGGAGTTAAGTGAGTCATCTGGTGTATGGCAGCAAAGCAGAGTGGCAGAAAGCTGATAGGGGCAAGACAGGCTGGCAGAGTGGAGATAGTCTGGTCTGGTCCCTGTGGTTTTGATAGGGGAAAGACAGGCTGGCCCAGGAGAGCGTTCCCTTTCCTTTTTGCAGGATAGAACTCCCTGGAACGGGTCAACCCCTAGAGTTGGGTGTACCCGGTGTTTATATTGGCGTCCAGTGAATATCGTTGGCGTCTAGTGAATTCATTTGGCGTCTAGTGAATTCCAACTGTACTTAAGCACTTCAGCTGATGACAAAGGAAATGGAAGATCTCTCAGAAATAAGAATACTGCTACTCAAGTCAAAATCTGCAATATCAACCTATGTTGACTTTGTACCGTAGAGGTCAAACACTTCTAGGAACACAAGGCCTTGATGAACAGGCACAGCTATCGAGGTCAAAGACTTTTAGGAACACAAGGCCTGGATGAACAGGCACAGCAATTGAGGTCAAACACTTTTAGGAACACAAGGCCTGGATGAACAGGCACAGCGGTTAATCCCACCAAGGGACACAAGGCCTGGATGAACACGGATAGTAATTTTTTTGTTTTGAATTTATTTATATTCTTATTTTAAAACGTTTCCAGCACTTCATACTTGATTACACTCAGGTACTGTAGGTATTTCCCTATCCCCAGAGGAACACAAGGCCTGGATGAACAGGCACAGCAGTCGAGGACAGAGGTCAATCCCACCTAGGGACACAAGGCCTGGATGAACAGGCACAGCAGTCGAGGTCAAACTCTTTTAGGAGCACAAGGCCTGGATGAACAGGCACAGCAGTCGAGCACAGAGGTCAATCCCACCTATGGACACATATCCTCATTCGGCAATTTCCTTTCAAGTGGGCAACAACTTCCTTGAAATATCTGGGGGTGCGACTCGGTTCCCACACAAAGCAGCTCTTTGCCCTGAATTATGATCCCCTCCTGTGTTCTATACAAGCTGAGCTAAATAAGTGGCATCAACAGCACCATTCCTGGTTGGGTCGACTGGCCATCATTAAAATGAATGTCCTACCTCGCTTTCTTTACTTCTTCACTACAATACCTATATTTTTGCCCACCACCCTGCTTAAAAAATGGCAACAAATTGTATGCAGCTTCATTTGGCGTAAACATCCCCCTCGGATTGCCAGATGCACGTTGTATCAACCAAAGATTAAGGGTGGGTTGAATCTTCCCAATTTACTTTGGTATTTTGGTGCAGCTCAATTACGAGCATTTGTTGTGTTACACCGCTCCCAGGACATACCGCAATGGGTACGACTGGAGCAATCGTTGCTGGGCACATTTCCCATGTCAGCTTTGCCTTGGCAGCCTAGGTCATTCTAGGGTCCCACTCAATACTTTTCTTACGCTTTACACACCACCTTTAGGGCATGGCAAGTTGGCAACAATGGTGAGATACTCCAGTGGGCACGGCGCCATACTCTTTGTTGACTCACCTGTCTACTAACATGGTATACTCTACATCTGATATGTCGAGGAATTTGAGACAGTGGATGCAGTCGGGCATAACCAGAATAGACCATGTTTTACAACAGGGCACCCTTATGACCACCAGTAGCCAAATGTGCACAGTGCACACAGTATTCTTTGGCCAGCGTTGATTTCTTGCTTTACGCTCAGTTATTCCTTTTTGTACACAGAGGGCTACGCAAAGGGATTCTCCGCCTGACAGGTACGCTATTTGAAAATTATTGTCATCAACATGCCGCAGTAATTTGGGAAACCATATCCAAAATTTACGCACCTCACTAGTAAACCACCTGACAATCCCAGGCACAGAGTGTCCTTGGAACTGGATTGTCAAACACAATTAGAGGACAAGGACTGGGATATCATTTATTCATGGACACATAAGTGTTCTATATCTACCGGTTTGCAAGAAAATTGCTACAAAATGCTGCACAGATGGCATTATGCTCCTGTGACTTTGCATAAATTTAGATCTTCTCACCCAGCGGGATGCTGGCGGGGTTGTGGTCATGTTGGCACATATTACCATATATGGTGGGAATGCCCTGTAGTGGACCAGTTCTGGATTTTAATAAGGGACTGGCTTTCTCATGTTTTGTCTACAACTCTTGAAGTGCGCCCCTGGAATGCTTTGCTAGGTTCGCCTCTTGTAGGCATTACAAAAGCACAACAACAATTTACTTTTCAAGTTTTTATTGCAGCAAGATCAGAAATTGCTTTACACAGAAATTGCTTTACAGAATCGAGGTCAAACACTTTTAGGAACACAAGGTCTGGATGAACAGGCACAGCAATCGAGGTCAAACACCAGTAGGAACACAAGGCCTGGATGAACAGGCACAGCAATCGAGGTCAAACACTTTTAGGAACACAAGGCCTGGATGAACAGGCGCAGCAATCGAGGTCAAACAGTGGTAGGAACACCTGGATGAACAGGGGCAGCAATCGAGGTCAAACACCAGTAGGAACACAGTAGGGACACGGTAGGAACACAGTAGGGTCCAATGGATGCTAAACATCCATTGGACCCTATCCAAGTCTCCTACCTTAAATCAGTTACTGAAATTACAGCACCCGCTATTACTACCAATGTTAATGCTTCGCTAAATGAAGGCTATGTTCCTGACAAACTAAAAAATGCAATAGTTAAACCTATATTAAAAAACCGACACTAGATAGTAAACAATTAATTAACTATAGACCTATCTCAAATTTATCATGTTTAGCAAAAATTTTAGAAAAGGTTTCTCAAAAACAACTTGATACTTACTTAGAATCTAATAATATTCTGTTCCCCAATCAATTTGGGTTTCGAAAAAATTTTAACACTGAAACTTTGCTTATTGCTCTTATGGACACGGTTTTAAGAGGCTTTGATACTGGAAAAAGCTACTTTTTCGTCTTGTTAGACTTGTCTGCATTTGACACCGTTGATCATACTATCTTATTGAAACGACTAACTGAGATTGGGATAAACGGTACTGTTTTTAAATGGTTTTCTTCTTTTTTTATTAACCGCTCATATCAAATAAAAATAAATAATATCTTATCAGAAAAGGTGATTTTAGCTACGGGTGTTCCACAGGGATCTACGTTGTCTGCCACACTTTTTAATATTTATGTTTTTACCAATTTGTCATTTTTTAAATGGTCTGGGATTAAAATTTTATGTGTATGCAGATGACATCCAATTTTTAGTACCTATAGAAACGTCTATCGAAGAAACGTTAGCTTTAATTAAAATATATATGTCATCTTTAAAAAAACTGCTCCATCACTTACACCTAATTTTAAATGCTAACAAAACGGAAATAGTATTTCTTGAACGTAAATGCCACCTTACTAGCATTCCGTCGTTGTCTTTTACTGACACTGTAAAGATAAATCCTTGCTTTAATACTCGCAATTTAGGCATCATCATTGATACTGAATTTTCTTTTAAAAAACATATTTCTTTAAAGTTGAGAGACGGTTATTTTAAACTACTTACGCTACGAAGATTAAAGCCGTTTTTAGAATTTACCGATTTTAGATCTGTCTTACAGTGTCTTATATTTGCAAATCTTGACTATTGCAATGCTTTGCTTCTTGGATTGCCACAATCCAGCATCCGCCCCTTGCAAGTCCTGCAGAATGCTGCAGCACGGATTTTAACTGGTCAGAGAAAGTGCGACCATATTACACCAACATTGATTAAACTGCATTGGCTCCCAGTGCAATACCGAATCCAATATAAAGCGGCATGCATAATCCACAATGTTATTTATGGCGAACATACTGAATGGCTGAACACATCAATACGTCTTCACGTACCCCAAAGAGACTTGCGATTGGCAGACAAAGGACTTCTCTCAATCCCTACCATTAAGTCAGCTAGATTATCCCATGTAAGGGAGCGCGTTATATCCATCGCAGGAACAAAAATCTGGAATTCTTTACCTACTTCATTGAGACTTACCATCGAAAAGAAGCAATTTAAAGCCGAACTAAAGATCTGGCTGTTCAAATGTGCATTCGAAGAGTATGAATCAGTTAACCAGCACTGTTAGAAATCAGCAACATAGTATAAGCATGTTTTATCTGCAAACCACTTTGAGGAGCCACCATTTTTGTTATCAGTACGCTATTTAATTTTAATGTTTTATTTCTATGCTTTTATAACTATGTCTAATTGTGTATTTTTACTATTTTTATCTTTCTTAACAGCTAATTTATTCTTTTACTTTATATAGTTTTTAGCTGTTACTATTTATGAATTGTATTGTATTTCTGATTTATTTATACTCAGTAAACCGATGTGAAGGCCTGGCCAATGTGTCGGTATATAAAATTTAATAAACCATTAAACCATTAAACCATTAAGGCCTGGATGAACAGGCACAGCAGTCGAGGACAGAGGTCAATCTCACCTAGGGACACAAGGCCTGGATGAACAGGCGCAGCAATGGAGGTCAAACACCAGTAGGAACACAAGGCCTGGATGAACAGGCACAGCAGTCAAGGACAGAGGTCAATCCCACCTAGGGACACAAGGCCTGGATGAACAGGCGCAGCAATAGAGGTCAAACACCAGTAGGAACACAAGGCCTGGATGAACAGGCACAGCAGTCGAGGACAGAGGTCAATCCCACCTAGGGACACAAGGCCTGGATGAACAGGCACAACTATCGAGGTCAAAGACTTTTAGGAACACAAGGCCTGGATGAACAGGCACAGCGGTCAATCCCACCTAGGGACACAAGGCCTGGATGAACACGGATAGTAATTTATTTTTTTTTTAATGTATTTATATTCTTATTTTAAAACGTTTCCAGCACTTCATACTTGATTACACTCAGGTACTGTAGGTATTTCCCTATCCCCAGAGGAACACAAGGCCTGGATGAACAGGCACAGCAGTCGAGGACAGCGGTCAATCCCACCTAGGGACACAAGGCCTGGATGAACAGGTGAAGCAATCGAGGTATAACACTTTTAGGAACACAAGGCCTGGATGAACAGGCACAGCAGTCGAGGACAGAGGTCAATCTCACCTAGGGACACAAGGCCTGGATGAACAGGCGCAGCAATGGAGGTCAAACACCAGTAGGAACACAAGGCCTGGATGAACAGGCACAGCAGTCAAGGACAGAGGTCAATCCCACCTAGGGACACAAGGCCTGGATGAACAGGCGCAGCAATGGAGGTCAAACACCAGTAGGAACACAAGGCCTGGATGAACAGGCACAGCAGTCGAGGACAGAGGTCAATCCCACCTAGGGACACAAGGCCTGGATGAACAGGCACAGCTATCGAGGTCAAAGACTTTTAGGAACACAAGGCCTGGATGAACAGGCACAGCGGTCAATCCCACCTAGGGTCACAAGGCCTGGATGAACACGGATAGTAATTTTTTTTTTTTAATGTATTTATATTCTTATTTTAAAACGTTTCCAGCACTTCATACTTGATTACACTCAGGTACTGTAGGTATTTCCCTATCCTCAGAGGAACACAAGGCCTGGATGAACAGGCACAGCAGTCGAGGACAGCGGTCAATCCCACCTAGGGACACAAGGCCTGGATGAACAGGCGAAGCAATCGAGGTATAACACTTTTAGGAACACAAAGCCTGGATGAACAGGCACAGCAGTCGAGGACAGAGGTCAATCCCACCTAGGGACACAAGGCCTGGATGAACAGGTGCAGCAATGGAGGTCAAACACCAGTAGGAACACAAGGCTTGGATGAACAGGCACAGCAGTCGAGGACAGAGGTCAATCCCACCTAGGGACACAAGGCCTGGATGAACAGGCACAGCTATCGAGGTCAAAGACTTTTAGGAACACAAGGCCTGGATGAACAGGCACAGCGGTCAATCCCACCTAGGGACACAAGGCCTGGATGAACACGGATAGTATTTTTTTTTTAATGTATTTATATTCTTATTTTAAAACATTTCCAGCACTTTATACTTGATTACACTCAGGTACTGTAGGTATTTCCCTATCCCCAGAGGAACACAAGGCCTGGATGAACAGGCACAGCAGTCGAGGACAGCGGTCAATCTCACCTAGGGACACAAGGCCTGGATGAACAGGCGAAGCAATAGAGGTATAACACTTTTAGGAACACAAGGCCTGGAAGAACAGGCACAGCAGTCGAGGACAGAGGTTAATCCCACCTAGGGACACAAGGCCTGGATGAACAGGCACAGCTATCGAGGTCAAAGACTTTTAAGAACACAAGGCCTGGATGAACAGTCACAGCGGTCAATCCCACCTAGGAACACAAGGCCTGGATGAACAGGCACAGCAATCGAGGTCAAACACTTTTAGGAATACAAGGCTTAGGGGAGACCGGCGTTCAGAGCCCCCCTGTTGCAGCCCGGAACACCACCAAAGCACACGAGAGGGGAGGAGCCTGACCGAAATAAAATCTTTGCAGCGAACCGAGACGCCTGGGATACCGGCGTTCAGAGCCCCCCTATTGCAGCCCGGAACACCACCAAAGCACCCGAGAGGGGAGGAGCCAGACCGAAATCAAATCTTCAGAGTAGCGGCGCCTCGTCAACGCCGGCGCCGCCAAAGCCGTGCGCGCTTAAGGGGTGCGCACGGCTTGGTCCGGCTTAGTCTGGATTAGGCTGGACAGGAGGTGAACAACCGTAATCCTACTACTGAGCCCGTGGCACAAGGACAGCAACGGTAAACCCTCTATTTTCTGCCTTTTTGTTATCCTGTTAAAATTTGTAATGCCTGCTAAAAGGAAAGGGGAGGGTTTTTCCCACAGACTTTCTACCTCCTCTATTACACTTAGAAATAGACCGGTTTATGAAACAATTAGAAAATGAGGGTGCCAGTGACCCTATTGAAAGCCCCTTGGTAGAAGAACGAGAGGCTCCACGAGATGAGGCTTCCCTCAGCCCTGTACTACGTCCTCCTCCAGCCCAAAGATCCGTAAATGTAGGTGCAGCAGTGATTCCTACTAAAGGGGTTGGTCAATCAGCTGCTATCGAGGGAGCTACTCTCCATGGAGGACCTTGAGGAAGAGGAGAAATCATTAATAGCAGTAACATCTGCCAGAGAACAACAAGAGACTCCTCATTCAGAACAACTTGAGGATATAAGGCAAAAAATAATCACACCGGATACGGTAACACTGAGAGCACTGTGGGACTTGGTAAGCGGGTTAACTGTGACTGTCAACAGGTTGGAAAAAAAGATAGATATGGTTTCTACTAATTTATCTCAGCAATATATGGGAATACAACAGCAAGTGAATGATATAGATACTAGAATAGATCTAGCGGAAGGAAATATTAAATCTTTGCAGGCAGTGAATATAGCTTTGTTGAAAGATCAGTCATTATGTTCTAAAAGGTTAGAAGCAATTGAAAATAATACTAGACAATTAAATGTACGTGTCGTGTAATGAATTTTCCAAGAATAGCAGGGGAAATTCCTTATGTTTCCTTTAAAATATTTCTAACCGAAGTTCTAGGTTTCTCAGAAAATAATATGGTTTCCGTTAATTCTTGTTATTTCCAAAAAAAAAAGAACTCCGGCTGTGGCAGTTTCTATTCCAGCTAATTAAACCAGCTTTCTGGAAAATTCAGCAGTTCAAGTGCTCGAAAGAGAAACGTTAATTGTTTCACTAATATCTACGGCTGATATAAATAACTTAATGAGAAATTACTTTCAAAAATATCCTATAGCATATCTAGGACAAAATGTTAAAATGTTTCCGGACCTTTCACCTGTGACCTGTCTTAAAAGACTGCAATTTCTTGAATTAAGACAAAGAGTTTTGACATTAGGTTTTACCTTTATGTTAAAATATCCATGCCGTTGTATTTTAAAAAGGGGTACAGATTCCTTTGTTTTCACTGAGGTAGTACATTTAAGCCAATTTGTTGAGTCTCGAACACCTGTAACCTCTTCCCTGGTGGATCCTTAGTACAGGGATCGGAATTGTATAATTGTTGTCGTTGATGGTTACTTAAAATATTATTTGTCATATATAAATTCTTCTCTTTTTTGTGCTAATGGGCTTTGTACTAATACTTTTTGTTTTCTTATTCTAAATGAGAAGGACATTTTTATTCTTTATTCCAACAGTACTTAAAGATTGTTAATTACGATGAAAAATCTAAATGTTAAGTAATATAGATATACTTGTTTGGAATTTATGTTGCAATACAATATTGTATTATATATGATTCATGTAAATGAAAATAAAAAATAATGAATAAATAAATAAATAAATAAAAGGAACACAAGGCTTGGATGAACAGGCACAGCTATCGAGGTCAAACAGTGGTAGTAACACAAGGCCTGCACAGTAGACAGTCAAGCACAGCGATTCATGTCAGGAACATGTGCTGCAGTGCTTACTTTATCTTGAGCATAGGAGGCAATTGGAGCTGCTGCAAGGCTTGGAATAGCTTTTATTCATCTTGCCATTCACAGGGAAAATTTGGAAAGCCAAGCAAAGGCAGGTTTACTTTCAAAAACACAAGCATTTCCATCAACTCTGGTGCCAGCCTTGAGCGGTGAGGGCTCATGATATCCCCTGTCATTGAAAAGACACGTTCACTGGGCACACTGGTTGGTGGACATGACAGATATCGTTCAGCCACTTTGGCTAGGTGTGGCCAGACAGTGGACTTGTGTGCCCAATATGCCAGTGGATCTGTCTGCATGTTCTCTATCGGCTCTGAGAGATACCGTGTCTCTGACAGCTGTGCTGCTGTCTCCTCCTATGCTTGGGAGGGCTCAGAGTCACTCAATCCAGCTGCTTTCTCTCTCGCCCGTTGCACAACTGATGAATCTTTATGGCCAACATGCCTTGGGTGTTCTGACGTGGAGGAGGAGGTACTTTCTGTCACTGACACAGAGCTACAGCTGCCTGGGCTAGCAGCACAACTTTGTGACGTGCCTGCTGTTTCCACCTCTGCTTCAAGCCTACTCTGTCTCCGCCTATGGCGCTCCTCTTCACGGACCTTAGCTAACAGCTGCTCCTTCACAAATGACAGACAATTGGTCTGTAGGGCGAGTTTACCTTTCACAAGGGGATCACAGACAGAGGAGAGCATGTATGTGCTGTCCTCTGTTAAAGGCTGTAATCTGTCTTTCACCTGCTGCTGCAAAACATCCACACACTGCAGCACCTCAGCAGTCATTCCCTCTTGCCGTTTAAAGGCCTCCAAATGGTCATCCAGGAATTTAACTATAGGGATGATGTCAGCCAAGGTGGCACTTCTGGAACTCAGCTCCTCTGTGACATCCTTGAAGGGCTGCAGGATTTTTACCAGCTGACTCATGACTAACCAATCGTGATGCCCTAGGGGATTCTGCACACCTATGTTTATTGTACCAGAAAGTTCATGAAGGGGTGTCTGCAGCTCCAGTAACCTCTCCAGCATCATAAAGGTGGAATTCCACCGGGTGGCAATGTCTTGAATGAGATGCTTCTGAGGCATATCCAAATCAGTCTGTTTTTGTCGGAGAACCTGCCCCGCCTTGACACTACGGTGGAAGTATGCTGCTATGTTCCTGCACTTCTGTATTAACCTATGCAGGTATTCATTCTCCTTGTCCTTGGACTCCAAGCCCAGAGCTGACTTCACTACCAGATGCAGAGTGTGTGCAAAACATCGGATGTTCTTAAACCGCCCATCGCTTATTGCCTTAACCATGTTTGCACCTTTGTCTGTGACAAAAAACCCTGCCAGCATTTTCCTTTCTCGCTGGTGTAGTTGCCAGCCCTCCTGCATCTTTCTGATGCATGCTAGAATATTGGCAGAGGTATGGGCCTGGTCCGTCAGGTGGGTGTGCAGTAAAGCCCACCTCTACCCTGACACTTCTTCAGTAATAGAGCTGCTGGCTGCCCCTGCCTCTGCCATGTCCCACCAGTGTGCTGTCAGAGAGAGGTAAGAGTGTGCAGCATTCATGGTGGTCCAGATATCGCAGGTGAAATGCACTCTTCCGTCTGCCTTACCTAGCAGTGCTTGCAAGCGACTGCGACACTGCTTGTACAGGCTGGGGATGACCTTTCTACTAAATGTGGTTCTGCACGGGATTTTGTAATTTGGAAGTACAACCTTCAAGAAACGCTTGAAACCCACATTCTGCACTAGCTGCAAGGGCTGGTCATCAAGGGCAATCATTTCCCCAATGCTCCTGGTTACAACTTTTGAGGCTGCCTGCCTCCTACCCCGGGATAGCATTACCGCACTCCACCAAATTTCCTCCATGGTGGATTGTCGCTTCTGCCACATGTCAGTGGGTTGCTGGCCTGCCGCCTGACTGCTAGAAGGGTATGAGGGCATGGGCTGACTCTGCTGCTTTCCTACCACTGCACACTGCTTGAAAGGGGTCCCCCGACTGAAACTGCCACCATCCCCAGATGGCAGTAATCTTGTTGGGTGTTGCCTCTTCATATGATGGTTCATTCCAAAATTTGATAGATGTCCCATTTGCTTGCCTCTGCTAATATCCCTGGCACAGTAATTACACCGAGCATAACGCGGGTCTTCTGTCACTTTAAAATGTTTCCAGATTGGAGATTTCTTTTGTGATCCTCCTCTCTGTGACAACTTTGGGTGGATGCTGGCACTGGAGTTGAGGTACTAGTAGTGGGTGCACCCTGAGAAGCAATGCCAAGGGGGCACCCGTCACCCGCTCTCTCCCTTCTGACAGCTCTTCCTCCTCTTCGATATCACTGTAATCTCTCCTGGGCCCCTGCTGCACAATTCTGGAGGTGGAGGCTAAGACATGACTAACTGATTCTACCGAAGATTCGTCAGCTATTACTTCTTCCGTTTCTGATGAGAATCCCACCCAAGAAGATTCTTCTTCTGAATCAGAAGCTAACAGTGCCAGCGCTACCTTGTGACCGCTAAGTCTTAGTCGAGACATCTGTCCCCCTGATGCTCTTGGGTGTCTAAATTTTGTTGGGCATGACTCTGCCTCCCCTTCCCTCTCCTCCAAAACTACAGGGCCAGAAACAAGTGGTGGCGATGGCAAAGTACCATGGTCCGATTTCGGTTTTTTTGCCATGGAACTGCCATCCCCTACAAAGAGTTTAGATTGCGACAGTTGCCTTTTTAGCTGTACTGGTGGTTTTGCACTAGTGTCTTTTGCGGTGCCTCCGCTGCCAGTCCCAATAAGTCGCCTGCATCTCTCTTTCCCTGACATTATGGATTTTATGTCACTGAGTGGTAACACTGCCCACTGTCCCACAATAATAATGTTCAGTCTGTTACAAATGCCCACTGCCCACTGTCTCACTGCCTGCCTGGCAGTGCACTCATGTGTGTGTGCAGTGCACACAGAACTAGCTTGCTTGTAAGCAGAAAAGAGGCTGAGTACTCCGGCCCGGGCTCTTCCCAGCACAGACCCACTGAAGAACAATGTTCAGTCTGTTTAAAATGCCCAGATGAACAGACCCACTCAAGAACAATGTTCAGTCTGTTTAAAATGCCCAGATGGACAGACCCACTCAAGAACAATGTTCAGTCTATTTAAAATGCCCAGATGAACAGACCCACTCAAGGACAATGTTCAGTCTGTTTAAAATGCCCAGATGAACAGACCCACTCAAGAACAATGTTCAGTCTGTTTAAAATGCCCACTGCCCACTGTCTCACTGCCTGCCTGGCAGTGCACTCATGTGTGTGTGTGCAGTGCACACAGAACTAGCTTGCTTGTAAGCAGAAAAGAGGCTGAGTACTCCGGCCCAGGCACTTCCCAGCACAGACCCACTCAAGAACAATGTTCAGTCTGTTTAAAATGCCCAAATGAACAGACCCACTCAAGGACAATGTTCAGTCTGTTTAAAATGCCCAAATGAACAGACCCACTCAAGGACAATGTTCAGTCTGTTTGAAATGCCCAAATAAACAGACCCACTCAAGTACAATGTTCAGTCTGTTAAAAATGCCCACTGCACTGACAGACTAAGTAATTGGAATTTAATAAAGCAGGAATTTTTGTCACTCCAGAAACATGGATGACATTGAAAATATTAATATCTCTCTCCAAGCCAGTCCAACACACTCAATGGTAAATAGTGGTCAGTGCTAGCTGACTAGACCACTAGACTGCTTGAAAGAAACAGGAATACTAGTGACTGTAGCTGACCCCTGGCACTAAAGCAAGACAAGGAATATTTTTCTTTCCTTTGCTAGCCTAAGCTTAGCCTAGTATCTGTTCTGTGTTCTCTATCAGTTCTAGTTCTAGTTCTGCTTCTGCTTCTGCTTCTGCCTGCCTGCCTGCCTGCCACCCAGCGCACCTCCCCACAGAATCGCTGGAAATAAGTGCGTGGCTCCTCATGCTGCTCTTTATATACTGCTAGCTCGTCAGTAAAATCCTCAGAGAGCACTGAATGACAGCGCGATTCGCTGCATTCAGTGCTGCTCTGAAAACGTGAACACGGGTAGGCTGCGTACCGGTATCCATGCCGACCTGTCCGACCTTTCCTGTGAGTCACTGCGACTCACAGGAAAGGGTCAGACAGGATGGCATGGTTACTGCAGGGGCGCCGCCATTTTGTTGTAATCCGGGGCTCCGAGCTCACAGCTAATGGTGGCGAGGAAAAGCGCGCGCCTCGCGGTTCAACGTATTCAACAGAAATATGTTGAATATGTTGGAAGTCGCGATGCATTGCGCATCACCCCTTTTTTTTCAGTTTGAAAAAAATAAGTTGCAGATTGCAAATCCGTTCAAAACGAATGCACACCCCTATACTGCATGAATATGAACCAGTTATTTCTTTTGGTTTGGATAACATAAGGCAGATGGAGCAGAGGTCTATTTCCTCATGACACATTATTAAGAAAAAAAAAAAGAAAAACATCAAAAATAAATTAAAGCTAGGATTTTATTAACTGTTTTGAGCTTTCCTTGTTTCTGTATACACCATATAACTGTCAGTACAAACATAAACCATCTGGGTGTTAATTCCTGATGGCATTTCAGATGGAAAACAGAGAGGGTTTCCCTCTCATATTATTTTCTATTGATGATTTTTCTGAGGGCATTTTTAACTTCTTGATTTCTCAAACTATAAATCAGGGGATTTATCATGGGGATGACAACTGTGTACAGGAGGGCAAACATTTTGTCTTGCTTTGGAGATTGCTTTGAAATTGGCCTCATGTAGACGCACATAACAGTCCCATAGAATAGAAGAACCACTGTGAGGTGGGAGGAGCAGGTGGAGAAGGTCTTGCTTCGCCCATCAGAATGATGGATTTTCAGGATGGCTACAATGATAAAGATGTAGGAAGATAGAGTTAGAAGAAATAGGATGAGAGTCAGAAATAATCCTTCAAGAAGTACAAATATTTCATAGTTGTGTGTATCACTGCAGGATAGTTTTAGCAGTGCATTGACGTCACAGAAGAAATGGTTAATCTCATTGGAGCCACAAAAGGAGAACTGAGATATGAAAATTTCAACAGGAGCTTCACCCAGACAGCCACCTAGCCATGAAGCAGCCACCAGTATGATGCAGATCCTTTTATTCATCATCAGTGGGTATCTCAAGGGGTGGCAGATTGCCACATAGCGATCATAGGCCATGGCGGTGAGAAGGTGGAATTCAGTACCTGTTAAAATTAGGAAACAGTAAAGCTGTGTCATACATAGAGGGAAGGAAATTAATGTTTTCCCTTGAAAGAGACTTTGCAGCAATGTTGAGAGAGTGACTGTGTTGTTACAGATATCGATGAAGGACAGGTTACTGAGGAAGAAGTACATCGGTTTGTGGAGATGATGGTCAGACCACATTAAGGTTAAAAACCCAAGGTTTCCCAGAATAGAGATAAAGAAGGCTGGAAAAACTATAACATAAATTAAGATTTCCTCATAAGAATGTTTATTAAAGCCCAGAATAATGAATCCTCTGGCTGATGTCTTATTCTCTTTCTCCAGTGTTACAGTATTCATAATCTGTTAGAATATAAAGAAATAAATTAAACTTTGTAGTTGAAGGAATAATATATTTTTCATGATACAATAGCTCTATTCATACTTTTGCTAACAATGTTGAAAACTACTCAGTAATTTGGTTCATCAAAGTCATCAAAAGCAGCAGATAGTTTTATATCAAGCCCATTTCTTTCAACTGGCTTTTACCTAAAATCCAGTGTTGTTATGATTAATGTATGATATTGTTTTACTGTATGCTTTGTATTTTGATTGTTTTAATATTTACCTGTCTTTTGCTTTTGTTGTAAACCACGTAGCACAGTTTGTCCAATATAAGTGGTATAAAATAAATAAATAAATGCATACATACATAACAAATGTATCATCCAATGTCCTTTCAATTTTTCTGTGTTCCCCTGCAAGAGCAGAGTTTATTTATTTTATTTATTTTATTTGGCAGTTTTTATATACCGATGAACGTTGGGAACATCTCATCAGTTCACATTCAAACAGAAATCAGCAACATGTGCTTTTACATTGTAACAAAGAACATTAGATAATACAGATTAGGTAAAATAGGAACGATTCAGAACTTATTTATAAAAATACAAGGCTTATAAATATGATTTTGCAAGAGTAATACTATTTACAGAAGTGACGCAAAGGCCAGAGGGGAAAGAGTTAAAGTTACAGTGCACGTGAAGACTATGTTTTCAAACTCACCTTCTTGGGCGCGCCTCTTGAGAGGTGAGACAGTTTACAGCACAATTCGTGGGCAGGGACATGCAGAGTTATAGAAGGGGAGGAGAGCCAATGGCTCAGATTTTTTGAGGGAGATTGCAAAATGAATAAAAACACAGGAGTTGAGGCTTGTAAACATCATTTCTGCATCTTACTGAGCTTTCCCATCTCCCATTCAAATTTTCATTATAAAATTTCAGAAGATTTTTTTTTTTTATTTGTCCATTTATTGTAAGGGTTTTGCATTTATAAATGATTTCAAGTCCAAAAAAGGTTGGAATACATACTAGGAATGCAAATTAATTTTAAATGAATTACACATCTACCCAAAAAAAACCATAGCATTTTTAGTCTTTCCATCTGGAATGAATGGAAACGGCCTCGCATGAAGAATCCTAAGGTTTACAGGTATTTTCATTTTTTGAACAGCAAAAAAGGAAAGAGCCTCCTTGATGGCCTGTAGCCCACATCCCACCCTGCAGATAACTCTGGGGGCCAAGGATTACCTGGCAGGGCTGAGCCGGGTCCAGTCCGGACCTCTCCAGGCTCCTCAAATCCCAATTCCTGTCCCTTATTAAAACCGTGGCAGAAAAAAATCATCTTTAGTTTTGTATTTTAGAATGCACTAGCACACTAAAATGATTTAACATGCACTGTAACAAAATAAAAATAAAACAAAATCATGAATGATATGAAACAACAAAATGCACTCCTTCTCTAGATATGACCGGGATATAGCATAGAAGTATTTGAAAATATAATACCAGCGCACTAGTTCATGATCCTGCCCAAATCATGCCTATGGGAATGCTTATCCTTATGGTAGGACTCCCACGGGTAGATTTAAAAAAATTGCTCGTTCGCATACTTTTGTTTGCGCACCAGGCGCAAACAAAAGTACGCTGGATTTTAGCAGATACGCGCATAGCCGCGCGTATCTTATAAAATCCAGGATCGGCACACACAAGGCTGCCGATTTTGGGCAGCCTGCGCGCGCCGAGCCGCGCAGCCTGACTCCGTTCCCGCCGAGGCCGCTCCGAAATCGGAGCGGCCTCGGAGGGAACTTACTTTCGCCCGCCCCTCACCTTCCCCTCCCTTCCCCTACCTAACCCACCCCCCCCGGCCCTATCTAAAGCCCCCCCCCCACCTTTATCCATGGATTTACACCTGCAGGAGGCAGACGTAAATCCGCGCGCGCCAGCGGGCTGCTGGCGCGCCGAGACCCGACCCGGGGGCTATTCCGGAGGGTGTGGCCATGCCCCCGGAACGCCCCCGGCCGGCACCACACCCCCCGGGCCCGCCCCCCAAATGCCGTGCCATGCCCCCCAAACGCGGTGTCACCCGGCGACGACCCCGACATGCCCCCGACACGCCCCTTTTCAGAAACCCCGGGACTTACACGAGTCCCGGGGCTCTGCGCGCACCGGCGGCCTATGCAAAATAGGCGCGCCGGCGCGGGAGGGCCCTGCTCGCGTAAATCCGGCCGGATTTACTCGAGCAGGGGGTTTAAAATCCGCCCCCCCGATGAGTAATTTTATCTGTCAAGGTCAGTAAATTTTAAGATATCCCTTGGGGGAGAGGGTGTCAATTTTCAAAATGTTGTGCCTGGGAGCAAATCCATATGCACTTTGTACCCAGAGGTTTTGGACACATTTTCAAAGCCAAAGTCTGAGTGTAATTTCCCATTGAAAATTATCCATGAGGACAACTGCTCATGGATAACTGTCGTACAGCGGGGATTTCCGGACCGCCGCTGAACGACCTCCTGCAGTCGATCTCCTGCCGGCGCCATTTTCCGTACGGAAAACGATTCGCGGCAGGAGATCGCTCCCGGACCCCCGCTGGACCCCCAGGGACTTTTGGCCAGCTTGGGGGGGCCTCCTGACCCCCACAAGACTTGCCAAAAGTCCTGCGGGGGTCCGGAACGACCTCCTGCAGTCGTATCATGTTGGTCTATGGCCGCCGCCATTTTGCGGCCGCCATTTTGCAAAATGGCGCCGGCTGAAGACAACACAATTCAATTGCAGGAGCCCGTTCCGGACCGCCGCTGGACCCCCAGGTAATTTAAGGCATTTGGGGGGGGGGGGGGTTGGGGGGGGGGGGGGATTTAATTTAAAGGATCGGGGGTGGGTTTTAGGCGGTTTTAGTGTGCCGGTTTTCCTGCCTTTGGTTTAGGGCAAGTAAGTACTTCCCTCCCAAAGTTGATGAAGTATTAAGGCATTTGGAGTGGGGGATTAATTTAAAAGGGTCGGGGGTGTGTTTTAGGGGGTTTTAGTGTGCCGGCTCACGATTTTAACGATTTTCACGATATTTTAAACACCCAAACGGCAACAATACGATTCCCTCCCCCTCCCAGCCGAAATCGATCGTTAAGACGATCGAGGACACGATTCACATCTCTAATAAGGATCCAATTTTGTAGGATATTGACAGATTTTTGGATTTGTTTAAATCCGTTTTTGACGATCCTGCTCGAGTGACTGTTGCTGGTTCTACTCTAGTGGACCTGAAGCAAGGCAACCAACCACTGGCTGATTTTGCAATAGAGTTTAAGACTCTTGCTACGGAACTATGCTGGGATTCCAAATGTCTGAAAGCCCTATTCTTCAGAGTTCTGGATACTCGCTTGAAACACGAGCTGGCTGCTCATGAGACACCGGACTCAATGGATGAACTAGTGGCTTTGGCTAGTAGAATTGACCTCCGGCTTCGTAATAAGGTGAAAGAACTCAAGCCTAGCACCAGACCGGTTCAGAAGGAGACTCGTGTTAAACCTGTACTTCAGATAGTTCCAGTCATACCTGTCACCAGTGGAGAAGAACCGATGCAACTTGGTCGCAGTCATGACTTCAAAGAGAGAAGACTTCGGACGAGGCATGGCCTATGTTTGTACTGTGGACAAGCTGGTCACGAAGTCCCAACATACCCAATTCGTCTGGAAAATGGACGGGCCTAAGTCCTGCGGAAGGACTGTTCTTAGGCCTTACTATGACCTCTCCTATGCTCTCTCTCCCAGTATCCCTGATCTGCGGACCGTCTGAAGTTCAAACTCTTGCCCTGGTGGATTCAGGGGCAGGAGGCAACTTTATACTTCGACACCTAGTGGAACATTTCAAGATTCCCCTCGTTACTTTGGAAGTTCCACTGCTCCTATTATCTATCCATGGAGATCCCTTGCCGGGTGATGTGACTCGGTGCACTGAACCAGTAACCCTTTGCACCGGAGCCCTCTATACTGAATCAATTTCCTTCTTTGTGTTAGAGAAGGCTATGCACTCTATCATTCTGGGGTTACCCTGGTTGCAGTCGCACCAGCCTCAATTTGACTGGGCCACCTTGGAACTGTCACACTGGAGCCAAGGTTGCCATGGAAATTAAGGAGGTTTCTCCTGTCCTCTGCATGCCAACAACTCCAGTGATGGCAGGACTGCCGCCTCAATACGTATCCTTTTGTGAAGTGTTCTCCAAAGAAGCTGCTGATATCCTTCCTCCACAAAGATCTTATGACTGTGCCATAAGGCTGAAACCGAACACTGACCCTCCTAAAGGACGTGTCTATTCACTCTCTGCAATTGAGAATAAGGCTATGTCTGAGTACATTGAGGAAAATTTACAGAAAGGATTCATTAGACCTTCAAAGTCTCCATCTGGCACAGGCTTTTTCTTTGTGAGGAAGAAGGACGGTACCCTACATCCTTGTATCGACTATCGACGTCTGAATGAGATCATGATTAAAGACCAACATCTCCTGAATTTAATCTCAGAGCTGTTCGACCGGCTCCAAGATGCCAAGATATTCTCAAAACTTGATCTGAAGCAAGCCTATAACTTAGTTCGCATTCGCAGTGGTGATGAATCCGGGGTCGGCGCGCGCAAGGCTGCCCAAAATCGTTCCCTTCCCCTACCTAACCCATCCCCCGGCCCTATCTAAACTTCCCCCCTACCTCTATCATGAAAGTTACGCCTGCTGGAAGCAGGTGTAACTTTGCACGCGCCGGGCTAGCTGCCGCGCTCCATGTTCCAGTCCGGGGGCTGGTCCAGGGGCCGCTGTCATGCCCCCGGAACACCCCCGGGCCAGAACCATGCCCCCTGAGACGCCCCTGAAACGCCACATCACTCCCGACATGCCCCCGAAAAATAGGGGAGGCCTTAGTGTACCAAACCTTACCTGGTACTTCTGTGCGGCACAGCTACGTGCTTTAGTAGTACTTCACAGGACGAATAGTGCTCCTAGATGGGTTTTGTTGGAACAGGCATTAGTGGGTGACATGCAACTTTCTGCATTACCCTGGCAACATAAGTCCACATGGGGCCCAATTTCTCACATACCCTATGCCCTTGACACTACCTTAAAAGTATGGCTGCAATGGAAAACCATACTAGTGGGAAAGGAACAAAATACCCTCCTGACCCATCTCTTTACTAATTCACTATTTCCGAGTTCACAAACTTGAAGGCCACTTTGAGTTGGAAGACTGCAGGTATTACACGACTGGAACATATGCAGCTTTAGGGCTCTATCATGTCCAATGAGGAACTTTGTTCACATTATAAATTGGTAGGGGTAGACTTTTTGTTATACGCAAAGGTGTACCACTTTCTTGAATGGTCCACTAGAGCTGGCACATTGCGACTTATTGGTTCTTTATTTGAGACCTATTGCTCAACAGTATTTCCCATGCGAGGTTTAATATCCAAAATCTATGCCCTTCTCAACGGAAAACAAGATGGCCCGTTCTGACAACAAACGGTGTGGGCTACTGACTTTGCACATGACCTTGATGATAATGACGGGACCCAATATTTCTAACTGTTCATAAATGCTCTATCTCCACCAGTCTGCAGGAAACTGTTATAAAATGTTTATAGGTGGCATTATGTGCCCACTGTACTCCACAGATTCTCTTCTTCCCTATCTGAGCGCTGTTGGAGGGATTGTGGGGCAGTGGGCACATATTATCATGTATGGTTGCAATGTCCGAAACTATCACAATTCTGGACTCCAATCATTGCATGGCTATCCCAAGTTCTCCAGAATACCGTAAAAGCCGAACCATGGCATGTCTTACCCTACCAATGGAGGGGCTCAATAAAGAGGCACAACGATTTGTACAGCAAGTTTTTATTGCAGCTAGGACTGAACTTGCATCCCACTGGAAAAAAGATTACATACCCAGCCTTGCTAAAATCCACCATAGACTACATACTTATTATCAATTGAGACGCCTCACAGCGGTACACCATGATCGTTTAGGTCCCTTTCAAAAAATTTATGCTCCATACACGCAATGGTTGGATGAGCAAATGCTAGTTAGCTAGTTGGATTTCTTGTACCCCTCCCCTTGTACCGGATGTGGCCAATTATCCTGAACCTTTAAGGAAGTCATTACAATACACCTTTACCCCTCGAGCACATATGTAGCTCTGATGCACATATTCTCTGTATACTCCTTTTATACTCATTTTATTTTATTTTATTGTACATTCCATTCTCCGTGCCCTCTGTTTTATGATAGCAGTTTTCAGTTGCTGGGTTAGGGTGGGAAGGGAATGAGGGAATCTATTCTCTGTATAAAAGCATGGCAAATGTGTTTTTTTATTACTCATATGTGTTACCACGCTCAATCTTAATTGATCATATGTATTACAATGTTACCTGTTCAGCAATTCCTTTTGTTATTGGTGTATTGTTCTGTAACCAATTTCATATTTGCTATAATAAAAAGGCTTAAACAAAAAAAATGTGTTTTACATGCACGGGCCATTAAAAATCAGGCCATATATTACTATATACCACATTACAAACATCCTGTTATTTTGGTATTTGAGCAAAAACAAAAACAGGTAAAACCCCAACTCAAAAAGTTTCACAAAAATGGTTAAGAAGGGCAAATGAAGCCTGAAGCTGTCCAAATCTTTCAATTTTATTTATCTTAAGTATCTTAAGGATCTCTCAGATGCATCATCAGATGATCAGGTTTAAGCATAAGTTGCACGGTCCCTAGACACGGACCGTGTTTTGTTGGAAACTGCATTGGGAGGGACCACACCTCTAAATTAGAAACAAACACGATGTTACATCATTGTAAAGGACAACAACAAGGCAGAGCACAGGCAAGGATTATATTAAATAATAGCTTAACGGAGGTCTATAGGAACAAGTAAAATATGTTTTAATTTCATTACATTCCAGAATATAAAAAAGGAATTCAATGAGTAGAGACATTAAAATATGGAATGCATAAAGAGCTGTGTTCACTGTGATTCCAAGAAGTTACATACATAAGTATTAAGTCTACAAAGCATACTGCATAATATGAGTTCGTTTTTACTGTTGGATGATACATCAAAATGAAAATGGTATAGAGCATAGTTTAAATACCTTTGTACTGCGATAAAACAGCACCAAAAAAGAGGGAATATGACAATAACTGTCAGTCAAGTAAACACCACCCTAGAGACCACATCCAGAGAGCACACCAATCATGTGAGGGAAACTGTCAGTATGGACCTGCGCACTGAAAGATGGATATGCAGTCAGGAAGAATCCTGTCAAGCCCAGTATCATCAAAGACAAAAAGAAGGTTTTGGGTAGTGTATGTGAGAAACGGATAAAGTTTTCTTATGGAAAAGAGATGAATGCTTTTAGAAGAATGTAGACCAATCGATATTAAGATTTAATCCATGAGAGGACACCATATTGAGCTATGCTTAAACCTGATCATCTGATGATGCACCTGAAAGATCCTTAAAATACTTATGATAAATAAAATTTAAAAATTTGCCCTTCTATACTGATTTTGGTATATGAACCAAGGCTAACATCACAGAATGTAAACTTAAATTTGGAATGTAACTCCTAATCCTTTCCTGTAAATACTGGGCACTCAACTCATGTAACTTCTTATACATCAATGTCATTAGTTTAAACTGTACTCTTTTTCAAATGGAAAGCAATACAAGCAGGTTGACAAAGGTATTGCATGCACCCATCTTAGAGAAGCATAAATTAGATGGGCGGCCATATTCTGTACCATTTCTAGGCACTGTACATTCTTTTAGGGGAGACCGACCAACATAATATTACAATAATCATACAAGGACAAATCAATACCTGAACCATTAATCTAAAAACTGAAGTTTCCAAATACATATGCAACCTTCTCAGCGGCCTGAGCATGGTTTATTGTTTACATCTTATGGGATCTGTTTAGTACTTAGAAGAGAACAATAGCACAAGAATTATCATGCAGGGTCAGATCAAGGTACCATCAAGACAGTCATCCTGTCTCTGATAGTGACCAGTCCGGATGTCTAGAAAATACCCAGCAGATCCCAAATATTAGATCTATGCTTTTTGCACATCAATGGGATAATTGGTGGTTTTTCTCAGTCTACTTGGCTAATAATTGTTCATGGACTTTTCTTCCAGGAATTTGACCAAGCCATTTTTTAAACTCAGCTATGGCTAAATGCGTTGATCTCATCCTTCAACAACACATTGTATAATTTATTTGTGTTTTGATTAAAAAAAAATCATCCAATTTGTTTTAAATCTTATATCTGCTAATCTTGGCATATCCATTAATCCTTGTGCTATCACAAACAATAAATTGCCATTCCCTTTAATGTCTGTCCTTCTCTCTGTCAATAAGATTAATGTATGCTCTACTAGCATTAATTGCTTTTGCCAAAAATGTATCTCTCTTTGTGAACAGTACAGCTAAATTTAATCCAATTATGCATCTTAAACACACACACAAAATTATAACAATCAAGTTTGAATTGACTTACGGTATACAGTTGTAGTGCAGTTACTTTTCCCTCAAGAATTACAGATTTTGAATCAGACAGTTAATAAAGAGTGTCAAAGCATCTGGGACTTGTTTGCTGGTGATAAGGGACCTCCCAGATACTAGAACTGAAAAAATAACCAAGTAAACTTGTGAGTGGAATTGGCTACACAGCAGGAATGGTGCACTTCCTATGGTGTAGTGGGCCTCATATAAAGTGGTTTTCACGTTTGGTTTTATCAGTTGCCTGGCTTACTGTCCATGGTACAATGAGCCACGTGACTGCTGCACCTCAGATACAAATGAAATCTCATGCTGAACGCTGCACCTCCAGTCTCTGATGCCTTCTGAAGAGAGGAAAGATGCAGGCATACTCTCTTACTACTTCTTTTGGCCTGATTGAGCCATTTAAAGGTAGCTGGAGCAGGAGATGAGAGAGAAGATCAGTATGGGAGCTAGAAGAGGCAGCTCTATGGCTGTTGAAATATTGAAACGTAATGAGAGAAAAAGACCATATGGACTATCTAGTCTTCCCATCCACACCAACTATTCAGTTGTACAATCCCTACCATTCCCTCAGTGATCCTCTGTGTTTATCCCATACTTTACTGAATTCATATAAGGCCGGATTTTAAAACCCCAGCACACAAAAATCCAAGAGTTTACGTGCATGGCCGGGCCTTACACGCGCCAGGCCAATTTTCAAACAGGCCCGGCCATGCACGTAAACCTCGGGATGCATGCAAGTGCCAGGGCCTTAAAAGGGGGCAGTCCAGGGGGTGGGGCTGGTGGCGCCCAGTATAGCGGCCATTTGCCATTGTGCTGGGGGATCGCGCAACCTGCTCCTGCTCCTATGCAGGAGCAAAATGTAAGTTTAAAAAATGGGGAGGGGGCTAGGTAGAGATAGGGGGAGGGTAGGCTAGGGGAAAGGGAAGGGAGCTTAGGGTAGGGGAATGGGAAGTTCCCTCCCAGTTTGCTTCTTAATTGGAGTGGAATGGGAGGGAACTGGAGACAGCCCTGATGCGTCGCCATGCGAAAGTTGCCAATTTCGATCCCCTCCCTTGCGCGCATTGCCCCTGATTTTATAACATGCACGCACCGGCGCACACATGTTATAAAATTGCGCGTCCATGTGTGTGCGTGCGTATTTTTGAAAATCTACTCCATACTGTTCTTGTTTCCACCACATCCACAGGAAGGTTGTTCAACTACTCTCTCTGAAGATAAATGCTTCCTTAATTATTCATGTCTTCTCCCTTTCACCCTCATCCTATGATTCCTCATTCTAGTGCCTCATTTCCTTTGAAAGAGGTCTGATTCTTGTGCATTGGAAACCTTTAAGGTATTTAAATGTCTATATCATATCTTCTCTATTTTGCCTTTCCTCTAGGGTATACATGTTGAAATCTTTAAGGATTAAGACCACTTGTCATTTTAGTAGCCACCCTCTGGTTGGCTCCAACCATTTTATATTCTTTTGATTTGTGGTCTCTAGAACAATAAACAGTATTTTTAATGAGGTCCACCAGGGACCTATACAGGTGAAATATCACCTCCCTTTATCTACTGACATTTTACCTCCCTATGAAGCCCAAACAGTTTTCTAGATTTTGCTTTTGCCTCATCCACTTTAAGATCATCAGATATGATCACCCTCATACCTACTCTTTATTTCATGATTCAGATAATTTCAGCTCCTCTACTGTAATTCTCACTTTGGTTTTGAAGCCTAAATGCATGATTCTGAATTTTTTACATTAAATCTTAGCTTTCAGACCCTTAAAAATTCTTCAAACTTCACTATATTACTCTTCATGTTTTACATACCTTCTTGAATGTCTAGTCTGTTGTAGATTTTGGTATCATCAGCAAAAGATAAACCTTTCCTCATGGTCTTCCACAATGTCATTCACAAAATTGTTGAAATGACCTGGCCCAAGGACTGATCCATGTAGCACACTACTAGTAACAACTCCCTTCTCAGAGTATAATTCATTTACCACTACCTTATACTGCCTCCCGTTCAATCATTTTCTAACCCAGTCAGTCACTTTAGGGCCATTAGCAATGTATTTATAATTTGCCTTTGTGGAACCGTGTTAGAGGCCTTACTGAAATCCGGTACACTATTTCTATTTCTATCCCTGAAAAAATTCTCTGGTTTCCCAATCTAAGAAATTGATAGATTCATCTGACGAGACTTAGCTTTGGGTGAAAGAATGCTGCCTCTGATCCTGCAGTCCATTGGATTCCAGAATCTTCACTATCCTCCCTTTTACCAGAAATGCCATTAATTTGCATTAATTTTGCAGATCAGCTGGCCTGCATATCCCAGCTTCCTCCTTCTTTGGTGAATATGAACCACATCCATCCATCCATCTCTAGTCCTCTGGAGCTTTTCCCAACTAAAGAAGCATAGAAAAGGTCTGGCTATGCCTTGAATGTTTCAAAGTTCCCTTAATACCTTCAAATGTATCACATCTTGCAGCATTGCCTTATGTAGGTAAAGTTTAGTTAGTTCCTTATGTTCCCACATTTCTGATTATCAGCTGAGTTTTACTTCACTTCCATTTTATTTGTTTGTTTTATGTGGTCCTCGTTCTGGGCATCTGCAGAAACCACCACACAGAAATATTTAAAAAAATATCTTGATTTTTCCTCTTCAGCCTCTATAAATTCATCCCTTTTGCCTCTGGGTCTCTCAATGACATATTTAGTACTTTCTTCTATCAGTAAACATATTATTTTAAAAAGTCCCACCCCCCTTATTATCAATTCTCTTTTAATCTTTGCATTCCTTTTCTAGCTTTTCCAGTTATTTTTGGTCTGACTTGCACTTTCTGCTATCTCTTATAGTTTATGGAAACTATTTTCCTTACTTCTTTAGTAAATAATAATGGCCTCTTTTTCCTCTTTCCTTATTTACTTTCCTAAAAAAAAAAAAAGTTACCCTTATATTTTCTTTAAGCTTTTCCCACTGTTGTTATACTTCCCTAGATCCCATTGATCTACTTCCCAATTTTAACAGTTAGGGGATTAATTTCCAACTTGCGTTAAGGCGTTTTTGCATGTGAAAATTACCTTAACGCATTCAAAAAGAACCATAATGCATGGTGCTATGCTAATTTTTAAAAATGGAGGGATTGGGGGCCAGGAATTGTATAAAAGTGGGCTGGCTTCATGAAGCCATATTGCTGAAAATAACTACACCTTTTTCATTGGTGAGAGAGAGAGAGAGAGAAAGAGACTAGCTATAAGGCCCTTTTAGTATTTAGATATTTATATCTCAATAGGAGGCCCACCAAGTTACTCGAGGTGAGGTTTGGGTAGTAGTGTAGGGATTAGGGGCCACATTGACATGCAGAGTGAGATGTATGAACATAACAGTGCACTCTTGTAAAGATTTGATGTCCTTCAGAGTGAGGAAACTCACACAATGATGAGATGTGGACAATGCTCTCTCAACCTAGCTTGATGATACCCAGGTAGAGAGTCCATAAGTATGGTGTGTGTGCAGTATCAGTCTAAGCTGAATGCAGCAGCAGGCGCAAACAAAAGTACGGTGGATTTTATAAGATACGCGCATAGCCGTGCGTATCCTCTAAAATCCTGGATCGGCGCGCGCAAGGCTGCCGATTTTGGGCAGCCTGCGCGCGCCGAGCCGCGCAGCCTGCCTCCGTTCCCTCCGAGGCCGCTCCGAAATCGGAGCGGCCTCGGAGGGAGCTTTCTTTCACCCTCCCCTCACCTTCCCCTCCCTTCCCCTACCTAACCCACCCCCCCGGCCCTATATAAACCACCCCCGTTACCTTTGTAACTAGATTTACGCCTGCGAGAAGCAGACGTAATCTACGCGCACCAGCGGACTGCTGGCGTGCCATCTTCCAACCCGGGGGCTGGTCCGGAGGCCTGGACTATGCCCCCGGGCCGGCGCCACACCCCTGGTCCCGCCCCCGAAACGCTGCGTCATCCGGTCCCGCCCCCTGACATGCCCCTGACACGCCCCCTTCAAAAAACCCCAGGACCTACGCACGTCCCGGGGCTCTGCGCGCGCAGGCGGCCTATGCAAAATAGGCGCGCTGGCACGCAAGGCCCTGCTCACGTAAATCCGGGCGGATTTACGAGAGCAGGGCTTTTAAAATCCACCCGTATATGTTTAGACTAAATGAATTCAGCAAACCGAATGAGATAAGTGAATTTTATTTGCAAAGAAAACTAAAAAAATATAAACTGGGAACTTGGAACAAAGATTATAAGTAAAGCAATGAAGGTCAAAGAGACCAGCAGTGCTTAATATGATGGTCCATTAATTGGATTTTTATTATAGTATCGCAAAACTATAAATTATCCAAATATAAATGGTTGTATGTGGGCTGTTGACATTTTAAGAATTTTGTGTGACCCTCTGTATTGACAACAAAATACATACCCAGAAAATAATTTAAAAAACCATAAAATTATAATAAAATAATTTTTAAAAACATAAAATAATACTGAGCCATCTGCGCACCAGGCATCCTTCAATCATTCACAAGGGAACAGCAATGCTTTTGTTTTTTATGAAATGTTATTAATCTCTTGACTAACATCCAGTGGAGCTGAATTCTATATTTCAGGCCCAATCGCTGAAAATGCCCTTTTTCTATAAACCATCATGGATTTCCTGAATTGGAGGAACCTGTATAAAAACCCTTTCAAGTGACATACATTATGCTTAGGAACATAGTTCTTACCTAATGTCTGAATACAAATGGATCCTGTGCCCCACATATATTTGAACATCATAATTTAAAATCTGATTCACTACCTAATTAGAGGCCAATGAAGAAGTCTCAAGAGAGACTATGCATTAGGGGTAGATTTTAAAAAATCTGTGTGGGTGTTCATGTGCATGTGACTCCTGGTGTGCACACATGCATGTGACTATTCTATAATATGCACGTGTCAATGCGCGCATGTTATAAACTACAATTCCCATATACATAAGAGGGTGGGTCAGGTCTTGCATGCGTGGGGGGAGGGGTGAATTTTAAAAGCAACGCACGGCGATTCGAGTAGGCCTTCCCCAGGTCCCTCCCAGTCCTCTCCAATTAAGGAGCGGACTGGGAGGTAACTTCCTTTTACCCCTACCTAACCTTTCTGCCTTTTCTCCTCCTCTCCTCCCTGACCCCTGCCCTTTACCTATTTTTTTTGTTATTTACCTTAACTGCTCCTTTGATGCAGAAGCAGACTCTGCATGCCGGCTGGCTGCCAGAGTGCACTTCCCTGAGGCAGCATCTAATGGTGCTGTCCTGGCCTGCCCCTACCCCTGTCCCACCCCTTTCTTTAAGCCTGGTACTTCTGCGAGTATCGAGAGTTACTGGATGGGCCGTTTGGTCTTCTTCTGCCGTCATTTCTATGTTTCTATGTTTCTATAAGTTAGACACATGGCCAGGCCCTTTCTAAAATTTATTCGGCACGCACAGGGCCTGGCCACACGTGTAACCCCTGGTATTTGCGCACATTGGCCTCTTGAATATCGGCCATCAACCTCCTTGTGCATAATTAAATCAGCATCTGGAATTCATTGCCAGAGGATGTAGTGAATGCTATTAGTGTAACTACATTTAAAATGGGCTTATCCCTGGGATAAGCAGCATGGAATCTATTTACCTCTCCAGATCCTGCCAGGTACTTGCGACCTGGAGTGACCACTGATGGAAACAGGATTGACCCACTATGCTCTTATGTTCTAATACCTTATTCCATTTAAAAATTTGTCTGGCAACCCTACCAACACCCTGTTATAGTAAACAAATGCATGGAAACTAAGACCTAAATTACCACTCAAAGCACAGAAGGCCTTAAAATAACCCTCAATTTTTGCAATTGATGCAATTTTAAAAAGATACTTCTCATCATATTAGCAATATGGGGTTCATACGTATGATCCTTGACACCAAAATGCCCAAACTCCTAAACCGTTGAAAAAGGTCTAATCTCTTTGCCTTTAATAGAGAAATAGATGGAAGTAGTTTTGTCCCATGAGAAAGGAGCAACCTCTCATACTTGTTCTCATTTAAAATCAAGTTGTTTCTATTGCCTCAGGTAAAAACTTAGATTGTAAGCCCTCTGGGGATAGGGAAATACCTATAGCACCTGAATGTAAACCAATGTGATATCTCAGATTGAATGTCGGTATATAAAAAATAAATAAATAAATAAATAAATAAAATAAATAAAAAAATAACCAAATTCCTACAACTTTCAAGTCATCATTAATCTTCCTTCCTAACTCATTCAAATTAAGTCCACCCAGAAAATTAATCCTACATGGTCTGCATACAGAAAAGCATGAAATACCAAGTTCAAGATTACCTGCCCAAAAGGCCTCATAAACAGAGTAAGCATAAGCAACAAGGATGATAAAAGGGATCCCACAATCTATAACCTAACTACTATTGTTTGAATATACCTAGATATTTATACTTACCTCCTATATTATTACCCATTTTAGGCTTGTTTTTGTATTACATGTTTCTATCATTCATTGAATTACTTGTACTTGTTTTGTTCCATGGTCATTAGAATGTAAAGATAGTTACTGAATTATTGTTTTATTGTAAACCGAGGTGATGTTTTCAACGTGCCGCGGTATATAAAAAAAAAATGTATAAGTAAATAAATAAATAAAGGACTGAATCCAAACCTTTAACATGGACTACTGCTGATTCTGAAGAGAGAAATTATTCTACCCATTTCAAAGGCTGACCCACCAGTACCATCTCTGGACAATTGACTCAATAATATCTAATGATTCACTAGGTCAAAAGCAATTGTCAAATCCAACAATATCAAAAACACTAGGATTCCTTTATCCCTAAACTGAAGCACCAGATCACTCAAAACAACTAAAATCATCTCTATTCTGTAGTCTTTTCTAAATTATCTTAGCATTTGTCTAATCCATCTACCTCCTTCAAATATTGAGTTAATCTAGTAATTTTAGTGAAAAAGTACTATGAGCCATAGGTCTATAAGCTGCACAATCATCTCTGTCCAATGCATGATTTTTTAACACAGGAAAAATGGCTGTTTCAGCTGATCTGGAGGAAAACCTACACTCAATGATGAATTTGCAATTCTTAATAACTGCCTCTGAATATCTTTTGACAGCAATTTCATTTAAAAAGCTGGACAATGATTGCAGATATTATTCTAGATATCATTTTGATTATATATTTTTTGTTGTTAAAAAATATTTTAGGTAGTAGTCACATGATAACATTTATGAGAAATAGGGAATATGAACAAAACAGAAGAAATTTACCATTTTAGAATGGTCAGGAGAACATTCACTAGAAATTTTTCTTATCAGTTGCTTAGCAATATTTCAGGAAAGTTAGACAAAGAAAACACTTCTCACCATGAGATGTCCAAGAGGTGCATAACTTCAGTACACAGTAGAATCTATGAATTCCTGATAGAAGCTTCAGAGAATAGCATGACCCAGAATTCCCTGCACAGTTCAGCCTTCCACAAGATAAAAGCTTGGTTACCAACTACTGAGAAGTTTTAGGAAGGCACTTTTCAGGAAGGTGGTAACTTTTGCTAGGACTTTGTATATAATTATACCCTATTAATTGGGGAATTTACTCTTGCTTATGGTGCTGATATATTGTAGATACTTTGTTTATTTTTTGTCTCAGGTATTCTCAAAAGCCCCTGTTTTGTACATATAGGGCCAGATTTTATAATATGCGCGCGGGAGTAGATTTGTTCGCACAACCTGGCGCGAACAAATCTATGCCTGATTTTATAACATGAGCGCACACAGGGAAGTGCACAATTGTGCAACTTGCGCATGCGGAGCTTAGCAGCCTCAGAGGGTACTTTCCTTCCACCTCTCCCCCACCTTCCGCTCCCTTCCCCTATCTAACCCAAACCCCAAATCCCCCTCCTAACATTTATCGAGGAAGTCACGCCTGCCTCTGGGCAGGCGTAATTTGTGCATGACAGCCTATCTGCTGGCGCGGCAGGCCCTGACATAGGCCACTGTGTCGGGGCACTCGGCCATGCCCCCGGTCTGCTGCCACGCCCCCGAACACGCCCCCTAGCTGACGCCGCACCCCCTGGTCATGCCCAAGCCACCCCTTTTTGTGAGCCCCGGAACATGCACGCATCCCAGGGCTTGCACATACCACCGAGCCTGTGCAAAATAGGCTCGGCGTGCGCAGGGGCAGATTTCCTCAGGTTGTGCACGTTTGTTATGCCTGTAGCCTTTGAAAATTTGCCCCATATTATACCGACATAACAGCTTTTCATAGTTTTCTAGAAGACATAGCGAATATTGTTATTCACCTAGGGGCAGATTTTCAAAGGGTTACGCGCGTAACATACACGCAAAACCCCTGAAAAGCTGCCCCTGCGTGCACCGAGTGAGCCCCGGGATGCGCATATGTCCTGGGGCTTTGGAAAAGGGGCTTTCCAGGGGCGGGGCCTTGGGAGGGACCATGGTCCAGGGGCGTGGTTGCAGTCTTGGGACGTTCCGGGGGCATGGCACAAGTTACGCCTGCCTCGGGCAGGCGTAACTTTTTCAACAAAGGTAGGGGATGGATTTAGTTAGGGCTGAGGGGAGGGTTAGATAGGGGAAGGGAGGGGAAGGTGGGGGGGGGGGGGGGGAGAAAAGTTCCCTCCAAGGCCACTCTGATTTCAGAGCGGCCTTGGAGGGAATGGGGAAAGCCATCGAGGCTCCCCTCGTGCTCGGCGCGTGCAAGGTGCACGGTTGCGCGAACAAATCTATGCCCGTGCATAAGTTAAAAACTCTAGCCCCTAGAATATACCACATACCATAAAGCACATACCATAGCAGAACACAAAACACCTTGGGATAGATTTTCAAAGGGTTACGTGCGTAATATACACGTGTAGCCCCCGAAAACCTATCCCTCCCTGCACGCGCCGAACCTATGTTGCATAGGCTCCGCAGCATGTGCAAGCCCTGGGATGCGCATATGTCCCGGGACTTTCAAAAATGGGAGGTCCTGGACGGGGCTGGGGTGTGGCGGCAGTCCAGGGGAGGTCCCAAGTCCTCTGGCCCAGTGGCCTGTGCCTGGGGATGGCAACTAAGGAAGGGGGGGGATCTAGTTAGGGCTGGAGGGTGGGTTAGATAGGGGAAGGGAAGGGGAAGGTGGGGGGAGCGGTAGAAAAGTTCCCTCTGAGGCCGCTCCGATTTTGGAGCGGCCTCGGAGGAAATGGTCGGGACTCCCTTGGGCTCGGCACGTGCATGGTGCACAAGTGTACACCCCTTTGCGCCCACTGACCCCGGATTTTATAACATACCCATGGCAGCACGTGCATGTTATAAAATTGGGTGTAATTTGTGCACACTGGGTAGAGTGCACAAATGTACCCCACACACGTAACATTTAAAATCGGCCCCCTTGTATCTAACCCATTCCCTAACAAAATTTTCTTTAAAAAACTGCATGCCATTCTGCCTCCAAATCATTCTGCCTCCCCTTTACTCTTAAGCACTGTTAAATTCCCTGAATATATTATTTAATATAAGACAAACTTTAAAAATCTTTTAAAAAGCACCAATTTTCCCCATATTATCACCAAGGTGCTCACAAAGGCACTTCCCTCTTACGCACACCCCTTCAGTGTGCCGAGGTGGCAGTATAATGACTGAAATAAACCCTCCCAATGGGTCATGGTGGGCAGAGTCACTGACGACACAGCCAAGAGATGGGCTAAGGGCCCACATGATGAGCTTTGGCCTACAGCAATCCTCCACTCCTAAAAAAAGTCCCTCTACTCTCCTTGATCTCAAGCAGGTCACAGTCACAGATGTGAATATTCTCTGTTAAATCTCTGTCCATTATTTTCTGTCTGTGATGTAGGGCTGGATACTACACCAATATAAACAGCTGATCCATTCCCACTTTCCAGATTAACCCACAGTGCCTCCTTCTTACCTCATAAGCCCTGAGGTTCTGGTGCTTTAATGTATGTTTTTTAAATATATATATATGGTGCCATGCCTCATCTCTTCCCATCTCTCGGGCTCCTATTATGACCTCTCAAACCCTTAAGCACTCTCTTTCATTTCTCATATATTTATTTATTTATTTATTTATTTATTTAACGATTTTATATACCGACATTCATCAGTGATATCACATCGGTTCACAGTGTAACATAAACTTGTGCCTGTGATGGCGCTTTACATCGAACAATTTTAACATAAAACAAATATAACATATTAACGAGAGAGTAATTAAAAGGAGGGGGAAATATAAAGATGAACATAATATAAAATAATATATTAACAAGAGAGTAAATGAATGGAGGGGGGGGAAATGTGGAGGAGCATTAAGAATTAAGTTAATTCTTAATTATTGTAAGCAAAGGTTGCAAGTATTTACAAAATGTACAATGAGAGGGAATAACATAAAATATATGATTTGAGTGGAAAAAGGGGTGAGAGGGAAGAGAAGGGAAGGAGGGAGGGGGAAAAGGGATAGGAAAGGGCGTAAGGGTAACACAATAGTGGGAGAGGGAAGAAAGGTATATATTTTTAGAGAAAGCCAGGTCTTGAGGGGGAACATAGATGAGTGGAACATAGATGAGAGTGGGGAAACAATCTACATGTATGCTTTAGAGAAGAGCCAGGTCTTAAGATTCGCTTGAAGGTTTTTAGGCATTCTTCTTGTCGTAGTTTCGACTGGCATTGTGTTCCAGAGGGTTGGCCCAGCGATCGAATAGCACGTGTTCTAGTTTGAAGTAAGTTTGTAGAGGTTTGGGAGACGTGGTAAGCATGGTGGCGAGATGAATGTGTCTAGTGGGTTTATTAGATTGGTGAAATCGGATGGTGTCATTAAACCAATTCATTTCAGGATTGTATAAGGCCTTATGAACGAGAGAAAGAGCCTTATATTGTATTCGGGAAGCTATAGGGAGCCAATGCAGATCTTTCAGGACCGGAGTGATATGGTCATGTCTATATCCAGCTGCCCTCTATCAGTTCTGTGTTCATGTGAACGAGAGGTCTACAGCGGCTGAGGGAAGGAAGTGAGTAAGGTGTCGGCAACTCATGGGGTGAGGGGATGAACGTGAATGGACTGCAAGTCATGGAAGCAATGGAGGTGAGTAAAAGAACTTCAGGAGGTGGAGTGAAAGGAGACATGGGCGAGACCTAGAGAAGGAAGCCCTCTTCTCACTATCTCTCCTAATACTTGCAGTCACATACTGCATGCATATAAACCAGTTATTTCTTCTGGTTTGGATAACATAAGGCAGATGGAGCAGAGGTCTTTTTCCTCATGACACATTATTAAGAAAAAAACAAACCCCAAAACAAAATAAATTCAAGCTAGGATTTATTAACTTTTTTTAAGCTTTTCTTGTTTCTGTATACACCATATAAACTGTCAGCACAAGCATAAACCATCTGGGTGTTAATTCATGATGGCATTCAGATGGAAAGCAGAGAGGGTTTCCCTCTCATATTATTTTCTATTGATGATTTTTCTGAGGGCATTTTTAACTTCTTGATTTCTCAAACTATAAATCAGGGGATTATTCATGGGATGAGTACTGTGTACAGGAGGGCAAACATTTCGTCTTGCTTTGGAGATTGCTTTGAAATTGGCCTCATGTAGACGCACATAACAGTCCCATAGAACAGAAGAACCACTGTGAGGTGGGAGGAGCAGGTGGAGAAGGTCTTGCTTCGTCCATCAGAAGAGTGGATTTTCAGGATGGCTACAATGATAAAAATGTAGGATGACAGAGTTAGAAGAAAAAGGATGAGAGCCAGAAATATTCCTTCAGAAAGTACAAATATTTCATAGTTGTGTGTATCACTGCAGGATAGTTTTAGCAGTGCATTGAGGTCACAGAAGAAATGGTTAATCTCATTGGAGCCACAAAAGGAGAACTGAGATATGAACATTTCAACAGGAGCTTCACCCAGACTACCACCTAGCCATGAAGCAGCCACCAGTATGATGCAGATCCTTTTATTCATCATCAGTGGGTATCGCAAGGGGTGGCAGATTGCCACATAGCGATCATAGGCCATGGCAGTGAGAAGGTGGAATTCAGTACCTGTTAAAATTAGGAAACAGTAAAGCTGTGTTATACATAGAGAGTAAGAAATGAATGTTTTTCCATTCATGAGACTTTGCAGCATTGTTAAGAGCGTGACTGTGGTGTTACAGATATCTATGAAGGATAAGTTACTGAGGAAGAAGTACATCGGTTTGTGGAGATGATGGTCAGACCACATTAAGGTTAAAAACCCAGGTTTCCAGAATAGAGATAAAGAAGGCTGGCAAAACTATTACATAAATTAAGATTTCCTCATGAGAATGTTTATTAAAGCCCAGAATAATGAATCCTCTGGCTGATGTCTTATTCTCTTTCTCCAGTGTTACAGTGTTCATAATCTGTTAGAATGTAAAGAAATAAATTAAACATTTTAGTTGAAGGAATAATATATTTTTCATGATACAAAAGCTCTATTCATACTTTTGCTAACAATGTTGAAAGCTACTCAGTAATTTGGTTCATCAAAGTCATCAAAAGCAGCAGATATTAGTTTTATATCAAGCCCATTTTCTTTCAACTGGCTTTTACCTAAATCCAGTGTTGTTATGATTAATGTATGATATTGTTTTACTGTATGCTTTGTATTTTGATTGTCTTATTATGTACCTGTTTTTTTTTGCTTTTGTTGTAAACCACGTAGCACAGTTTGTCCAATATAAGTGGATTAAAATAAATAACTAAATACATACATACATACATAACAAATGTATCATCCATTGTCCTTTCAATTTTTATGTGTTCCCCTGCAAGAGCAAGTTAAAGTTGCAATGCACGTGAAGAGTCAGTTTTCAAACTCACCTTCTTGGGCAGAGTTTTTGAGAGGCAAGGCAGTTTACAGCACAATTTGTGGGCAGGGACTTGCAGAGTTATAGAGGGGTGGAGAGCTCTCAGCTCTGATTTTTTGAGGGAGACTGCAAAATGAATAAGAACACAGGAGTTGAGGCTTGTAAACATCATTTCTGCATCTTACTGGGCTTTCCCATCTCCCATTCTAATTTTCATTATAACATTTCAGAAGACTTTTTTTTTATTTGTTCATTTATTGTAAGGGTTTTTGCATCTATAAATGATTTCAAGTCCAAAAGGTTGAATACACACTAGGAATGTAAATTAATTTCAAATGAGTTTTACATCTACCCAAAAAACCATAGCATTTTTAGTTCTTTCCAACTGGAATGAATGGAAACGGCCTCGCATGAACGTATCCTAAGGTTTACAGGTATTTTCATTTTGTGAACAGCAAAAAAGGAAAGAGCCGCCTTGATGGCCTGTAGCCCACATCCCACGCTGCAGATAACTCTGGGGGGGCCCAGGATTACCTGGCAGGGCTGAGCCGGGTCCAGTCCTGATCTCTCCAGGCTCCTCAAATCCCAATTCCTGTCCCTTATTAAAACCGTGGCAGAAAAAAATCATCTTTAGTTTTGCATTTTAGAATGCACTAGCACACTAAAATGATTTAACATGCACTGTAACAAAATAAAAATAAAACAAAATCATGAATGATATGAAAAACAAAATGCACTCCTTCTCTAGATATGACTGGGATATAGCATAGATGTATTTGAAAACATAATACCAGCGGGCTAGCTCATGATCCTGCCCAAATCATGCCTATGGGAATGCTTATCCTTATGCTAGGAATCCTAGGAGTCAAGGTCAGTAAATTTTAAGATAGCCATTGGGGAGAGGGTGTTAATTTTCAAAATATCCTGCCCGGGAGCAAATCCATATGCACTTTGTACCCAGCGGTTTTCGACACATTTTCAAAGCAAAAGTCTGAGTGTAATTTCCCATTGAAAATTATCCATGAGGACAACTGCTCTGTGGTATTTGCACCTGTTTTTTAGGCAGGTTTATTATCTTCAATTGCTGTCTAAGAGAAGGAAAGGACATATAATTTAATTTTATGGCTTCAATTTGACGGGGAAATGGCATGAACACCTTTGAAAATGCAATATATGTGAAACAGGGTCTGGGGGAACCCACCTCCTTAACCTGGCTAAATGTATGAGTGCTGTGGAACCTTGCCTTGATTTTCGACAGGTAAGGATTGGGCAATTTTCAGACAGCATTTTTACCCAAGGCTTTTGACAATTGTGAAGTCTTCCCACCAATGAATCACTATTTAAATAGGTAAGTGAATGGATTCACTAGCAAGGATTCACCAGGAGAAGGTCCTGACAGATAAATATGATTGATTTTTTTGATTGGGTGACTAGAGAACTGCACCAAAGAAGAACATTCAATGTGATTTACTTTTCAGTTACATTTTTGATACAGTCCCACAAAGGAGTCTTAAGAATAAAATGAGAAGCTTGGCAGTGGGCACCACAGAGGTAGAGTGGATTACAAAGTGGTTGACTGTCTGGAAACAGCGTGAGATGGTAAATGGAACATATTCTGAAGAAAGAACCGTGTTGAGAGCCACAGGAATTGGTTTGGGACTGGTTCTGTTCAATATCACTTTGAGCAACATTGTGGAAGAGATGGAAGGTAAAGTTTGTATATTTGTGGATGATACTTAGCTCTGCAATAGAGTGGACAAGCCTGAAGGAGTAGAGAGAATAAAAAGTGATTTAAGAAAGCCTGAAGTATGGCTGAGGACTTGTCATCTGGGACTCAATGCCAAGAAATGCATAGTCATGCATCTGGGATACAGTAATCCAAAATAGCTGTATATGATTGGGGGTGAAAAACGAATGTGCACAGACTGGGAGAGGGACAATGGGATGATAATATCTGGCAATCTGAAGGTGGTGAAGCAATGTTACAAGGTGATAGCTAAAGCCAGAAGAATGCTGGGCTGCTTAGAGAGGAATAACCAGTAAGAAAAAGGAGGTGATAATGTTTTTGTACAAGTCTTTGAAGAGTCCTCACCTGGATTATTGTGTTCAGTCCCGGAGATTATATCTCAAAAAGGATAGGTACAGGATGGAGGCTGTCCAGAGAAAGGTGACCAAAATGGGTGTGGGTTCTGAATCAGAATACCTGTGAATAGAGGCTGAAGGATCTGAATATGTATATTCTGGAAGAGAGGAGGGGCAGAGAAGAGATGATTCAGACCTTCAACCTGAAAGGTTTTAATGATACACAATCGACAAACCTGTTACATAGGAAAGCAAACAGTAGAACTAGGAATAACAATATGAAACTTCAGGGGGGATGACTCAGAACCAAAGTCAGGAAATATTTTCTTCACGGAGAGGTGGTGGATGCCTGGAATGCCCTTCTGGAAGAGGTTGTGAAGACTAAAATAGTAAATGAATTAAAAAAAGGCATGGAATAAAAACTGTGGATCCCTAAAGTATAGAGTTGGACATTAAGAAAGGGTGCAGGGTTGTAATAAGCATGGAGCGGCAGCTACTGCCCCTAATAGTAGGCATGGGGATTCCTACCCTTAACCAACTAGCTTATATGATTTTAACACAATTGCAGCATCGCTCTCCACTTTGACAGTGGCGTGAAGAAAAGGGGAATTGGATTCAAATGACAGCCAACAACTAGGCTCTGACTTTAATGGACTATGGTACTAATACACAGACATTAGGTAAAACGTGCAGTACTGCTTCTATGGCCAAGACCAAAAGCAAAGCACGTTCAAGCAATAGCATTGTATGAATTATCAGGAAAGTTGCTCACCCTGTATAAATGTTACTAGTAGTAAGTTTGTTATGGGTTTGACTGTTATTTGGTTTTGATTGCATCTCTTACTACCATTAATATAAGGCTTCAAGGTAACCTGCACAGAGCGCACCCTTAACAGAAACATATGTCTATCCTCCAAGGTGCAGTAGTTCCAGCATAAGAAACTTGCTGGACATTCCTGTTCCATAAGAAGTACCTTCTGGTCATTGTTATAGTGGCTGAGCACAGTCTTGTAGGCTGGTGCAGGAACATGCTGACTCCAGCCTTTTCTAATGCAATATTCACATTTATTCGCACAGACGGATTTGAAATGCTGACAGTCACTGCCAATGTTTGTGGAATTGCTGCAGTTCAGCTTATAGACAGATTAGCAGAAAGCATACCTTCAATACTCACAATACTTCCTAGAGAGGGTCAGGAGTTCCAACTCAGGGAGATGAGGAAGCCTCCTGACTCCCAGCTGTGGTCACACTCTTAATGTCCCAGCAGGGTCCCACCCAGGGACCTCTTCCTGCCCAGTAGGGACCCACCCATAGAGTTTTCTCCCTCTGTGGGATTTAAGGTGGACCAAACCACATGCCTGGTCCTGCTATGGTTTAAAGGGGAAAAAATTGGGATACTTCATCCACAGCCATGTTTTCTTTAAATGGCAAGAATCTTTAAGCTAGTTCTGGGTTTTCTCCCACTGGCAGTCATGGAGGGCTGAGAGTTGCACAGAAGCACATGGTTTGAAATAATGTGTCTTTGAAAGAAACTAAGATCATAAGAAGTTGCATACTGGGTCAGATAATAGGGAAAAAGCATGATAAACAGAACTATAATATGCGGCACTTATAGGGAAGCCACACGACTTCTAGCACTTAAATAGTGGGAGCAATGTGAAACCATCCAATAGAAGTAGAAGGATGATCTATAGAAGTCACTGAATAATAGAAGTCACTGAACTGAATGTTAAACAACACAATTAAATCTGAAAGAGTAGGAAGTGACTATGAATTACATTATACATATTCAACTTTTAATATTTTAGATACCAAAGTTCGTAATCCTTTCCTTCTTTCTGACCCCTAAGCTCACCCTTATTGTACTGTTCAAGATAGAACCTTAATTCCTTACCTAATTCCAAATATACAAACCCTTTAACATTTGTCAACTGCAAACCACCACCTAATGAACAATTTCTTTTTGCAAACTTAAGGACCCTGCGGTATGGTTTAAATCATCAAAAATATGAGTCAAATCCAATTTACTTTGGGTGAGTCTGACTTCTTAGTCCACACAAAGCCTGCCTTCCCTCTGTGGATCATTTCCCATGAATTCCCATCTTATAGTTTATGAATTCTACAATCCAGGACTTCCAATAATTGACAGTGCTTTACTAGTGACAGGATTAGAGAGTTCAGCCAGTTTTCTATATTAGAAACTCGCTGAGTAAAGATAAAAATAATCTGGAATTGACTTAATTTACTCTGCAATTAGTGAATGTGTCAATTCCTCGATCATAGGGGGGCCGATGCAATTCCATGTGCAGATGCTAGCGCACAGCTTAACATGCGATTGGATGCACATTGTAGACACATGTTCATAGCCCCCGATGCAATACAGGGATCAGTGCTTCCAAAACACCACATAGCTAATAGCGATCATCACATGTAAATTCCTTGTAGTTAAGGCTATTAGTTAATCCCCACAATACAAAACGTTTCCCGCAGGGCCAATGCACCCATTGCAACGCAGCACATTTTATGCCATCCTGAAGCTGGTGTAAAAGTATGGAATGCTCAAGGGGTGCATTGAAAAAAAATGAAAAATCCTGCTTTCTGTGATTCCTCCTAATAGTATCGGTGTGATACTAAGTAGGAGGAACCAGAGAAAGCAGATTTAGGTTAAAACAAAAAAAAAGAAAATTGAGGAAATAAAAATTCTGGACACCCAATATACACACACAAACTGCATGGTCCAGGCCATTTATCTTGTGCGTGTATATGCTGGTAGAGGGAAAAAACAAATGCTTGTAGATTGAGCATCTGTTTTCCCAACCCGCACTGACAGCCACCTCTCCTGAGTGCCCGATGCTGGGGAGGTACTAGGGATGCACAGTTTTTCCTAGCCTGACCTCAAATTTAAATATTGCATCGTATGCCCAGGAGAAGTAGCTGGATGCATGTTAGGAAATCAAGCACTCAATGTTGAGTGCCCGTTTGCTATGCACAAAGATTGCATTGTCCCCATAGACTGATAAGAAAAGGAGAGATGTAGCATGAGTCAGACATTCACTCTCAGACTCTTGGCTCTTTGGAAGAAAATCAGAATAAATAAAAAATGAAGCTCAAGATTAGCTCAGCTCACATTCCTATTTTAGCTCTGCTCTCTGCTCTATACAATGGTGACATTATCAATGACTGGGTAACATTGTTCTTAAAAGTTAGTAAATTTTAGATCTGCTTAAATCATGAGAATTTTTTTTCTGATTTCACCTTAAAAGATTGGGTAAATCCACATCTGATTTAATAAGAAATAAATCAAGCCAGATTTTGCTGAGAACATGTATAGAACTCAGGTGAGCAGGCAAAAAACATGGGCTGAAGGGCAAAGAAACAAATCAAAAGACTTGGTCTAGCTGGTAGATGGAGTGATCTGTTTTTAAACATTGGATACCACAAATTACATACTTCAATTCAACATAAAAAAATGAAAACATCAAAATACACTTGCATGGTAGAGACCTGATTTCTTTTATAATGAGAAATGAATCTGAAGTCTTTGTCCTAGATTGGATCACAGTAACAATTGAATATAAAAAAAAATGAACTTTCACTTTTCAAATGCAGTCAATCCAGAAATGGTTTTTAGTTCACTCGTTATTTCTGATCTGAGGTCAGAGTGCATATAAATGCATTCTCAGTATGGATCCTGGTTTATTGTTCACATTTTATGGGGTCTGTCTAATACTTAGAAGAGAACAATAACATAAGAAGAATCAAGCTGGGTCAGATCAAGGAACCATCAAGTCATCCTGACTCTGATAGTGACCAATCCAGATCCCACAGATTAGATCTAATCCTTGTTGTCCAATTCCAGGGATAAACGTTGGTTTTTCCCATGTCTAATTGCTCATGGACTTTTCTTCCAGGAAATTACCCAAACACTTTTCTAAGATTGGCTATGCTAAATACATTTATCACATCATTCAGCATTACATTTCATAGCTTGCTTGTGTGATGAATAAAACAATACTTCTGCCAACTTGTTTTAAATCATATATCTGTTAATTCTTGCTATATCCCATAGTCCTCATACTATTTGAAAGAATAAATAATCATTCCCTCTAATGCATATCCCACTTACTGACATTAAGATTAATGTATGCTATACTAGCATTAAGGTTTTTTGGCACAAATTCTCTCTCCATGAACAGTACAGCTAAATTCAACCCAATTATGTAGCTTAAAACACACACAAATACGTGTAACAAGCAAGTTTGAATCGACTTACAGTGTACACTTGTGGCATAGCTGCTTTCCCATCAAAGACGGATTTCGTATCAGCCAGGTAATAAACATTTTCAAAGCTTCTGAGACCTGATCATTGGTGATGAGGGACCTCCCAGACACAGGAACTCAAAGAATAATTAAGCAAACTTCTGACTTTGAGTTAACTTTGTCTTATTTTGTTTTTCTTGTTCATGAGAATTGTTAGTTTTAAAGACCCTGAATTTGTGTTGATCTTGGGTGCTTGGGAATGGTAAAAGCTGAAGCAGTGTAAATGTCCAGCTCTGCACTTTTTTACTGATGGGGGATGAGAGTGAAGTGAGAAACACAACTTTGTCTGTCTCAGGCAGCAGTAATTTAATAATATCCCATTCTTCTTTCTCCACACACCTGGCAGCTTATGGTGTGGGAGGGCTAGAGTTGGCCACACAGCAGGACTGAGCACCTCCCATGCATCCTGGGCCATCTGGCAAGTGGACCTCACTTTTGCATTGCATGGCCTCCTGTAGCCCAAGCAGGCCATCCACGGTACCTTAATGTCTGCAAGCTTCATATCATGCTGAACCCAACTCTGCCCAGTCTCTGATGCCTTCTGCAGGTAAAAAAGATGCAGACATGCCTTCCTCACTTGTCCTCATGACTTGATCAGGCCTTTTAAAAGCAGATGGAACAGAAGAGTTAGGAGGAGAGCAGTATAGGGGCTAAAAGAGGCCACTCAGCTGGCTGATAGTGACAACTTCCTGCCTCCCACAATGCAGCAGCATTTTTCTTCCCCCCTTCCTCCTTAGGTGAATGTTGCTTAGCTTGCATGAATACTGCTCTGTTAGAAGTGAAGTTTCAAAGTTATTGCATGCTTACAATTAGCATATATGCTCACAAGTAGTTTATCCGCACGCACATGCTATTTTGTAAATATCAGAAGTATGCACGTATTTTCAGAACTTTTGCAGCCATTTACCTGTGCAGAAAAGGAGGTAGCCTAAGGGCCATGGGCATGGCCAAGAGGTACTCATTCAAGTTGCTATTTATGAGAATCTTACACAAATACAATTGGCAAATTTGTTGCCACCTTGGCTTTGGTTTGCCAGCAGTTAAGCGATGGCTCAGATGACTGACATTTTTTTCTGCCTGGGTCAGCCCCCTGGTAACACTTGATTATTATCACAATTAGTCTGGGAAGGGGGTTGTTTCCTGTTCAGTTGGTTCCTCATCCCTTCAAGGTGAACTTTAAAAGCACAGTATCTTTGTATCTTTTTTTAAAGGGGCAGAGTGTGGGCAAGGTCTGGGGGGCACAGGTGGGACATGGGCATTCTGGGACTTTAACATGAAAAGTGTGTGCATATTTAAATGCAGAAGCACACACCGGGGTCCTCTGCCACATAACTTTACTATTGCTATGGATGGCGTATAAATAATACAAGAAAAAACAAGGCTAGTCAGCAGGATTTTAAGGGTTGGGGCTAACAGGGGAAAAGTGAGGCTCAGGCTAATAACCTAGGGGGTATTGGAAGTCCTATCTTTCCACTGGATGAATTGGGAACAAACCGGGAAAACTAGTTATGGCATCGGTGTGTGTCCCTTATAAAATTCCCTCACTTATGAGGTTGAAGCGGCATTTGTGCGCACATGTGCATCCATATAAAATTATGCGCACATGTATATGCATCCAGGCTATTTTATACCATCCGTGGATATACATGCATATATTATAAACAGGCCGCGTCTCTGGATGCCAGCCAGCATATGTGGACATGTGCGCCCGCGCGGCTGATTAAAAGTTACCATCTTATTATTTTATTATATAGCATGCATATATATATATATATATTAGGAAGGCGCAGGTATAGCTGGTTATGCTATTTTTACTAATAAAGCTGCTGCCGAATGTTATTCCATTTGATTTCTGTTTTCACTGGTTTTTGTGTGTTCACATTAAAACTGAGCAAATCCCACTTTCTTCTAAACATGTTGGGTTGGTCAAGGCTGCCCTGGTTATTATGCATTGAAAGATTATAGCTTGCAATTCTTTCAGCTGTACAGTTTATAGAATGTGTTTTGGTTGATCAGTTGAACACTACTTGAATGCTGGTACATGATGATACATCAATTTTAAACAAAATAACAAAAGCTGATACCATGTAGTCTTGAATATTGAAACAGGATAACCTCATATATAATAATGGTGGGCTTTTCTCAAATAGCCACAACTGCCATTTATGTGTTGGTGCAGTCACTAAACTTTCGGACCGTCACTGGATTTATAATCATTGGTTACCCCATGTTCATTTTTGGAAATTTTTGTTAATGTTCGGTTAAATTTTTGATCAACAAAGCAGTGCAAATACAATTTATCGTAGCAGAAGAAACGCAGCCAAAATGTCAAAACTGTCCCTTAGCCCGACACGGCTCATGTTTCTGTCGGCTTCATCAGGGGCTGAAGGATGTTATTTCTAAATGTAAAATTGATATAAAATACTAAGTATTGTTGAAAATACTATAAAATATAAATGATATAAAATATAATATAAAATATAAATATAATATAAAATATAAAATATAAAATATAAAATATAAATATATATAATATATAATATAAAATATAAATGATATAAAATATAAATGAAAATACTATAAAATATAAATGATATAAAATACTAAGTATTGTTGAAAAACATTAGCGTTTCTATTTTTTTGTATATTTTGTATATTTTTTTCAACTCAGCAACAATACTTAGTATTTTATATCAATTTTACATTTAGAAATAACATCCTTCAGCCCCTGATGAAGCCGACAGAAACATGAGCCGTGTCGGGCTAAGGGACAGTTTTGACATTTTGGCTGCGTTTCTTCTGCTACGATAAATTGTATTTGCACTGCTTTGTTGATCAAAAATTTAACCGAACATTAACAAAAATTTCCAAAAATGAACATGGGGTAACCAATGATTATAAATCCAGTGACGGTCCAAAAGTTTAGTGACTGCACCAACACATAAATGGCAGTTGTGGCTATTTGAGAAAAGCCCGCCATTATTATATATGAGGTTATCCTGTTTCAATATTCAAGACTACATGGTATCAGCTTTTGTTATTTTGTTTAAAATTGATGTATCTTTGAATTCCAATACATGCTCTACATCATAATTATATACAGTTTTCTATACTAAAGGTACATGATGATAAACATTAGCTTGCACATTAAGGTCCTCATGTGCACACTGGGAGTAAAGATCCAGGTGACCTCCCCTTTGGAGAGTGCAGACACATCATGGGTGTGAAAGTAGCTCATGAGCAAGCAGGGAGGGTAGGGAGTGGGAGGGGTGAGGGGCGGGCAGGGGTGGATGGTGGGAGGGGTTAGATTAATGAGGTAAGGTTAGGAGAGGTAGAAGAGAGGGAGGGGATCAGGAAGGACCTGCCCACTGCCAATTTAAGGCCGGGTCAGGGACTCCCAAGCCCCTTTCTCCTCTCATCAGATCAGCAGCCTTGTTTTCCTTGCTCCTCAATAAAGTTTACACTTTACTTCCCGTGGCTCCCCATCCCATTTCTAATTTTTCCTGTTCCTTAAGTGAGTAAGGCACAGCGTGCTGAGGTCTGCAAGAGCAGGGCTCATTTGTTCAGGATGCAGCTGAAGTTTTGGGGGGGATGATCAGGCCAATTCAGGCCATTGATGCCAAAAACGTGACAAGCAATTCATCTACACTTTCATCCACTCATGCAACACAAGTGGCAGAAGAAACCCACGTGGTAATCACTGCTTGATCAGTTTTCACATTGCACCTTTCATGCACAATGTACAGCAGGAGAACCTACTTGGTATTTTCTAACAACTTTAAAATAGCAATTGCTGTGCATCCTTAGGGCATGTTGAACCCTGCCATCTCCATGCTGCAACTGTTCAGCACCCTGCCACGCCACGCCACGCCAGCTCGAGACCATAAATTCTGTCTTAAGATGGGCGGGCTGGGTGGGAAAACTTCCAAAAGAAGAGGCTGCTGGAAGGACTGTTCCTGGTTTAAATTTAACTCACCAGCCCTCCTAGCAGTCTCTGTACCCCTCCTCAGAAGTGGAGAACCCCACTGTTCTGGCTTTCCCCCCATAATCTGGGATGGGGGTTGGCTCCTCAACCATGTCAGATGTGCAATTGCCTCCTCCTTTCAAATCCCGTATAATATCTCCAATCCCATGCTCACTACCTCCCCCTTCAAATTCCTATTAATTTTACCATGAATTAAGCTCTCTGGTACATTATTCACAAAATAAGATCTTTATTGGGATGCTTAGGGCCTATCAACAGTCTCTTCCACTTGAAGGCCTCCCTGTCTCCTCAAATGATCATGGGACAGTAACATAGTAACTTGGTAAAGATAAACACCATTGCTCACCCAGTCTATCCAGCAATTTCTTAAGGTGGTCACCCCCATGCCTTCTGTTAAGGGTGGTACATGCCGCTCAGGGTAGAAGTGCTCCTCCTACTTCCAGCATACATATGTCCGGCTTTAAGGCTTACTCACATACAGAAATAAGATATAGGTCACCAATTTTGTATTGAATAGTGCATTGATTAAGATGATTAAACCAAAGGGCTTTGTATAAGCAATTCAATGATACATATGTCTAGTGCTGTGTACAGCTGAATTCGTGCCACAAAGCTCAGTGCAAGTGTGGTGGCGAGAATAGTATGAGCAGTCCATCGCATGTGCAGCCCCAATTAGCCATGATGCTTGTGACGCTATTAACATCGCTGTCTACTTCAAAAATGTAGGTCCAGGATTTCAGAAACACAACTCCAGATCCTGACTGACGGATTAGAGTGCAGGGTAATATTATTGGGTGTGTAACACTTTATTCAGCACTGGACTGCTTCCATTGCATGTCCATCTAAGTTATGTAAATATTAAAGATGTCCTAGAAGATGTTAGATTGAGAATGCAAAAATATGTTTTCACACATGCAAATGAAGGAACATCATATTCAAATATGGGATAACTAAGTTTAAACTAAATAATCTGCAATGCATGCCCCCCCCCCCCCTCCACCCCCAAGCTATAGACTGTTCAATAAGAGATAATTTTCAAAGTCATTTAGGCACATACAACATGGCTTTAGGAGCATATATGACTTGTTGTAAAATTGTACAAGAGTTGTGCATAACCAATTTTCCACATACTTTCATGTGCTCAAAAGGTTGGCATTTCAGGTGCATATTTTGTGCATATTTTGATATTTTAAAATTATTCATGTAAATTAATTTTAACAAGTTATATACTGAGAAAAAGCAAGTATACAGTTTTGTAGTGTAGTTAATGCTTGTTACCTGCAATGTTACAAAATTAGCTTCCCTTTGACCACTATTTAATATCAACTTTGGACTAGTGTTAGCTTCACTTAAGACTGTTGTGAATAATTAAATCTTGTTATGCAAGGTTAAACAGTTTTCCAGTCCATCAGTTTCAATGGCTGTCTTGGTAAGTGTCTCTTTCTCTTGGAATTTGCATGGTTTTTCTTCAGTTGGATCTGGTGTCTAGAGAAACATAATTTTATAGAAATTGAAGGTAACTAGAGAGAAGAGATGCCAATTACTCTTATCTTTAAAAATCCATGTAAGGCGATAGAGAGATTGGAAAGCAGATATGACTTTATGACTGTGCTTAGTGAGTTTTCTTGATATTTATTTACAGGTTTCCATTATTGTCACAGGTTGCTGATACAGCCAATGGGCATTTGCCAAATTTCAAAGCAGATGGATGTGAGGAATGGGGAGAAATGATCACGTGATGGTCTCATGGAATAAAGAGAACACCAACAAAATAAGCCATATTATGACTTTGAGAAGACACTTGATAATGTTTAATGCAGAAAAATTTAGGATTATGTATGTCTGTGTGTGTGGGGGGGGGGGGGAGGTTACAGGAAAAAATGTGGAAATAGATCCTGAATGCTTACAAATCAGAATGAAGCTTTTAAAAAATCATGACAAAATTGACCCTACAAATTTATGGTGTAACATGACAATGGTACCAATGAGCAGGAAAGAGATAGATTTAAGTCTCAGTGATCTGCGAGGGAAAGGAACAAGATGTTTCTAGAAATTTGAAAACTTCCCAGCAATCCCAGCTCTTTTAGAATGCAAGAAACAAAGGTGAATATTCAAACATTTGCAGAGCATATAAGATAACCAGATTCCTTTGGCCACAATTGAATCCACAGATAAACAGCTAAGGGATTCATTTGCTAAGCATTCTTAACCGTAGGCACAGAACCAGAGAAAAGCCTTGAAGGTGAATTTTAAAAAAACTGGTGCACACAACAGTCAGGAGATGTGCACACATGTGCCCATCCTATTTTCAAAACTCAGAGATGAGCTCACACCCCACTGGGTTTCAGAAAGGGCGGGGTATGAGCAGGGTCTGGGTGCTGCAGATGGGGCCAAGAGATGTGTGCTTATAAACCTATGTGCCTGGGCATGCACTCAGGTCTGCTGCAGTGTAAGTTTGCATCTGCTATGGGGGCAGGTGTAGGTAAAAAAGGAAAACTGTTTCAGAGATGTTTAAAGGGTCCAGGGTAAGTGGGGGATGTGCAGGCTATTAAACCAGGGGAATTTGGAGGACCTACCTCTTAACTGGCTGAAGTGGTGGATGAACTGGTGAAATGAGCAATGGCATGGACATGCACCCATTTGAAAATACCTTAATTGACGTGGTTGACTCAGGTTTTAAATGCCTAGTGGCATGCCCATTTAAAATTTGGTTCACATGGGCACCTGTGCATGTTATAAAATCACCTCGACCCTGGGCACATACACAAATGCACGCATGCCAATATGCACCCGTGCACTGGTTTCAAAGTTACCGCTCCCATAAGCTGGGCCACAACTGAAAAATTGATTTAAGTGATGTTAGTGCCCTGGGGACACTGGATTGATTTAAAAGTAAATTGAGACATCTAAAGGCTAAAGAACTAACATTTGAGCTGAACAGTGCATGTAGTGAAAATGATTGTTGGATGAACGTAACTGCTGGGCCCTTAAAAAGGGATGGGCTGGAGGGCATGGTCTGAATGGGGAGGAATGTGCAGCAGGGACAGATTCTTCTGATTCGGTATTCGTATTTGTCGGGTCCCAAATCCATTGCACATCCAAATCCATTGCACATCCATTAGGGGGCGGGGTGGAGAGGAGAGGGGAAGAGGGAGGGAGTTTAGGTAGGGGGGTAGGGAAGTTCCTTCCCAGTTCACTTGTTAATTGGAGTGGACTGGGAGGGAACAGGAGAAGGCCCAATTTTGCTGCCGCACATAATTTACTAAACACCCCTGCGAGCGCCGCCCACACATGGACACATGGATTATAATATACGTCACGCATGTGCGTGCAGCCCACAGACTTTGTAACGTACACGCCGGCGCACGCACATTATAAAATCTGCACATCCATGTGTGCTAGGAAGTGCAGCAGGGACAGATTCTTCTGATTCGGTATTCGTATTTGTCGGGTCCCAAATCCATTGCATCCATTTTCGGGGGACCCCGATTCGTTCATTAGTTACATATGTATTTGTTTCCCTCTAAAGTTTAAAAAAGCCCCATCCCAACCCTTTAAATTTAATTAACAACAACCCTCCACCCTCCTGACCCCCCCAAGACTTGCCAAAAGTCCCTAGTGGTCCTGCGGGGTCCTGGAGCGATCTCCTGCACTTGGGCCGTCGGCTGCCAGTATTCAAAATGGCGCCGATAGCCTTTGCCCTTACTATGTCACAGGGGCTACCGGTGCACTTGGTCGGCCCCTGTCACATGGTAGGAGCAATGGACAGCTGGCACCATCTTGTGCTCCTACCATGTGACAGGGGCCGACCAATGGCACCGGTAGCTCCTGTGATATAGTAAGGTGAAAGGCTATTGGCACCATTTTGAATACCGGCAGTCGACAGCCCGAGTGCAGGAGATCACTTCAGAACCCCCGCTGGACCACCAGGGACTTTTGGCAAGTCTTGTGGGGGTTAGAAGGGTGGAGGATTTATTTGGTCATGATATGTTGCATTTGTGGCGGTTCACCATACGTTTTGGGACCTCCACGAATGCAATGAATAGGGTCCTATAAGTTGCGGATTGCGCATTCGTTCAAAACAAATGCACATCCCTAATGTGTGCATGCCAGGAACAGCGCGTACCTTTTAAAATCTACCTCATAGTAAACAGATGAAGTTATAAGTGAGCGGTCTGCCTGGGGGGAAGAGTATATCCCTTTGGCCGGGATCCAGAGAGATACGAAGGTCCTGGTAGACCATGGATCCCAATCTCGGGTGGGAACTGATGGAGAGAGGGATCTGGCTATGGCTTGCAATCAAACTGCCTCCTTTGATGGGGAGGAAAGATGATGTATAGTGACGAGTTAATAGGTGGCATCATTCAGAAAACAGTGGAAAGAGCAGAAGATTTGTGCTTTTCTTTTCCACCTGCTGGTAAAGGGAGCAGCACAATGCAGCATGGTAGGTTGACTATCAGGAAAGTTAGGAGGAGATTAGATTACCCTTGCAATGGCTTTATTTATTTATGAGGGTGTCAGGAATTGTGTAGGAGGCTCCTGAGTGGCCCTTAGAGGAATGTGGGAGAATCTCTCATAATAGCTGACCCTTGCACTTTAGACCAGTTGGCACGGTGGATGCTGATGTACAAAATGTACACCTGTCAAAGATCCCACACTCCCTTTATAAAGGGTCTTTAAGCTCTGCATTTTTCACATTGATATCTGAGTGAATACCATGTAAAGTGCAATTTTACCCTTCCCACGAAAACAATTGTGGACCTAAAATGCTTTAAGTTGGAAATGTATTAAATCAGCCTCATTTTAATTGATAATAGTGCCATTTGCCATTTGCCACTGTGTCAGAGATCGCCTGCTGGCAGTCGGCCGACACAAAAGGTAAAATAAAAATTTTTGGGGGGTTAGAGTAGGGCTAAGGGGGAGAAAGGTTAGGGGAAGGGGTGGGAAGGTCAGGTTAGGGGGGAGGGAATGGGGGAAGGCAGCGTGGCTCGGCGCGCACAAGATACATGCCAACCCCTGATTTCATAACTTGCAAGTGCCTGCACATGCAAGTTATAAAATCGGATGCACATGTGTGTGCACGGTGTAGCACGCACACATGTACGCCCACGCGCACCTTTTTAAAATCTACCCCTTAATGTTTATCAGGACAGATTGTTTTCTTGATCATAAGTATTAATTTAGAAATTTAAAAATAGCTTGGGTTTTACTAAATTTTCAGCAATTTCATTTTGACTCTTCTTTTACAGCCCAGAATACTGATAAACCAAGAGACATCATTGGAGGGTTTATTCTAAAACTAATTATGACATTTCTAAGAATTCTTGGTTCTTCTTTACTGTTTCCTGTATTTGACTTTTTTCAGGGCATTTTTTACTTCTTGATTTCTCAGACTGTAAATTATGGGGTTTAGCATTGGGATTAAAACTGTGTAGAGTAAGGAGAACAGTTTGTCTAGGTCTGGTGAATACATTGAGGGTGGTCTCATGTACATACAGCTCAGAGACCCACAGAAGACACTAACCACAATGAGATGGGAAGAACAGGTGGAAAAGGCTTTGCTTCTCCTGTCTGTAGATTGGATTTTCAGGATGGCTTTTATGATACAGATATATGATATCAGGATTAGTACAAAGGGCGAGAGAGCTCCAATCATCCCTTCAAAAAGAATAAGGGTTCCAAGATCATGCAGATCACTGCAGGAGAGTTTTATCAGAGCATTGGGGTCACAGAAGAAATGGTTAATTAAATGGGAGCTACAGAAAGAAAAATTAGATATCAAAACTTCTACAGGAACAGCTTCAAGAGAGCCAACAATCCAGGAAGCAGCTACAAGCAAGGAACATATTTTCTTATTCATCATAAGCACATAATGCAAGGGGTGACAGATGGCCACATAGCGGTCATAGGCCATGGCAGTGAGAAGAAAGAATTCAGTAGCCATGAAAATCATGAAAAAGTAGAGTTGAGTCATACATAGAAAAAAGGAAATGCACGTGTTCCCTGTGAAGAGGTTGTTCAGTAATGTTGAGAGAGTGACTGAAGTGCTACAAATATCTATGAGGGACAAGTTGGCAAGGAAGAAGTACATGGGTGTGTGGAGATGATGATCTGTCCACATTAAGGTTAAGAAGCCAAGGTTCCCCAGCACAGAGAGAAGGAAGGCCAGCAAAACAGTTACCGAAATGAGGAATTGCTGGTGTGAATGGTCAGAAAATACCAGAAGAATGAATCCTATGGTCGATATCTCATTTTCCATCTTCATGATTTCATTCATCTTAGTCTGTTGGGATATTACAGAACAGAGACATAATCACTGAAATGAAATATAAAAAAGTATATCTTGTAGCATACTGCTAGTCACATGCATGCATTCAGTGCAGACAGGGGAGTATGAACTAATCAAAAGAAATGGCTTAGAAACTAAGGGCAAAATAAATAAATATTCAAAACATAAAATGGTTTTCAGAAAATGAAGAGCAGGAATGTAAAAGTGAAAGAGGCGGCGAAAGTAGATAAGGAGGTGAATACTCCTTCAACATAAGCATTGGTTGAAGATGCTTTGGAAGGAAGAAAAATGTGACAGATGAATTCTCTTTGCTCCTCCAGCTATAAAAAACCAGGGGTTACTGATGGACGAAGCAGCAGGATTGGTTGTGAATCCCAAGCCCCATCAACTGAAGAACAGGTATCTGTAGATTCACAGAGCATATATTTTCAGGCCCCACCCCTCCATCAGATCTGGTAGCAGGATTCTGCGGTTTGGGGGAAGGAAGTACATGTGAGGGGGGAGATAAGAGAAGGGAAAAAAGTAGGTGAGAGAGAGGCAGGAAGATGGTTTGGGAGAAGAAATGGTTAGGAGAAGTGGAGAGTGGATGAAGGATATGAGGAAATAGGGCAGGAAGAAGGGTGGCAGAGAGAGAGAGAAGTGTATAAGAGAGCAGGTGAGGAGAGGAGGGATGGGAAGGGGAGGCACAGTTGGATATGGGGAAATGGAATTGGGAGGTTGAAGGAACGAGTTTAGGTAAAGAAAAGAGAAAACAAGGGGAAAGCAGAGAATGTGTAAGACTGTGGAGGAGAGAGCATTGGGGAATGTAGTGGGTAAGGTGTAAAACAATGTGAAGGGGAAGAGTGTATAACAGACACAGACATGCATCACCCAAACCTATATACATGCATACACACCTCTATCCATCCACCAACATATCCCAACCCAACAAATGCCCCAAACACACCACTCCCCACTCTCTATTCCCCACCTACCTGACATCAACACCCTGCCACCTCTCAGATAAACTGGAAGGTACACACACATATACTAAAACAAACATGCTTGGAGCCATTTTAACACACATTAGGGATGTGCTTTCATTAAAAATTACATAGACAAGATAAGTAACATTTTTTATATTGTGTCGTGTTATTTTTAAATCAAAATGATGAAAAAGACACAACATTTTGGTTTATTTTCTATTATTGTAGTGCATAGTGTTTCTGAATACCTCTTACCATTTGCAGATCATGCACACTATTCAGATACGGGCAGATTTTAAATGCCCTGCTCGCGTAAATCCGCCCGGATTTACGCGAGCAGGGCCCTCGCGAGCCGGCGTGCCTATTGGGGTAGATTTTTTTTAAAAAGCGCGATCGCGTACTTTTGTTGGCGCACCAGGCGCAAACAAAAGTACGCTGGATTTTATAAGATACGCGCATAGCTGCGCGTATCTTATAAAATCCTGGATCGGCGCGCGCAAGGCTGCCGATTTTGGGCAGCCTGCATGTGCCGAGCCGCGCAGCCTGCCTCCGTTCCCTCCGAAATTGGAGCGGCCTCGGAGGGAACTTTATTTCGCCCTCCCCTCACCTTCACCTCCCTTCCCCTACCTAACTCCCCCCCCCCGGCCCTATCTAAACCCCCCCTTACCTTTATCCTTCGATTTATGCCTGCTAGAAGCAGATGTAAATCTACACGCACCAGCGGACAGCTGGCGCGCCGTCATCCGACCCGGGGGCTGGTCCGGAGGCCTCGACCACACCCCCGGGCTGGCGCCACGCTCCCGGTCCCGCCCCCGAAATGCCGCGTCCCGCCCCCGAAATGGCACGTCATTCGGCCCCGCCCCAACACACCCCCTAAAAAAACCCCGGGAGTTATGCGCGTCCCGGGGCTCTGCGCGCACCGACGGCCTATGCAAAATAGGCGCGCCAGCGCGAGGGCCCTGCTCGCGTAAATCCGGGCAGGCATTTAAAATCCGCGCGTAAGTCCTGAGGTTTTTTTAGGGGGTGTGTCAGGGCGTGTCGGGGCGGGGTCGAACGACGTAGCGTTTCGGGGGCGGGGTGTGGTATTTCGGGGCGGGACCGGGGGCGTGGCACCGGCCCGGGGGCATGGTCGAGGCCTCCGGACCAGCCCCCGGGTCGGATGACAGCTCGCCAGCAGTCCGCTGGCGCGCATAGATTTACGTATGCTTCTACCAGGCGTAAATCGAAGGATAAAGGTAAGGGGGGGGGGGTGTTAGATAGGGGAAGGGAGGGGAAGTTGAGGGGAGGTCGAAAAAAAGTTCCCTCCGAAGCCGCTCCGAATTTGGAGCGTCCTCGGAGGGAACGGAGGCAGGCTGCGTGGCTCGGCGCGCAGGGTGTCCAAAATCGGCAGCCTTGCACGCGCCGATCCAGGATTTTATAAGATACGCGCGGCTATGCGCGTATCTTATAAAATCCAGCGTACTTTTGTTGGCGCCTGGTGCGCCAACAAAAGTACGCGATCGCGCTTTTTTTTTAAATCTACCCCACTGTGCAAACAATGGGCAGTCTTTTTTCCAAAACATGAAAATAAAGAAAAAAGCCTGAACATCATTAAAAAACAAAAATTAAAATTAAACACAATGGGGTAGATTTTCAAACTCCGGCGCATGTAAATCCTGGGGTTTACGTGCGTGGCCGGGCCTTAAGTGTGCCGGGCCAATTTTCAAATGGCCCGGCCACGCACGTAAACCCCAGGACACGTGTAAGTCCTGGGGCTTGAAAAAGGGGTGGTCCAGGGGGCGGGGCGAGTGGTCCGGGGGGGGGGGGGTGGAGCAGGGCTTGAGGTGCCTGGCACATTCGCTGCTGTGCCGGGGGATCGTGCACCGGCACCCTCCGAGGCAGGAGCAAAATGTGAGTTAAAGAAATGGGGGGGGGGGGGGGGCGGCAAGGATAGGGATAGGGGGAGGGTAGGATAGGGGAAGCGGAAGGGGAAGTTAGGATAGGGGCTTGGGAAGTTCCCTCCCAGTCCGCGCCTTAATTGGAGCAGACTGGGAGGGAAATGGGGAAGGCCCCAATGTGTCGTTGCGTGAATTCCCTAAATTATTCCCTCCCTTGCACAGGCCGACCCAGAATTTTATAACATGGACATGTGCATAAGTTTTGAAAATCTACCCCGATATGTTTTTGGCCTGCACAACTCTACATGTCATAGAGTCATAAAACTGGCTCTTTTATGTTTCTGTGATATTCAAAATATTCATGTATCTTATCTATTACCTCTTTGGTTCTTGGTCTCTCTCTTATATGTTTATAAAAGAAGTTTTATATTTTCCTCTATTGTTTGGACATCTGCTTGTCTAGTTGCCCTGCTTGACATCCCTAATGATAGAAATTAACCTTGCATTCCTTGTTTAACATTAGCAAAGAGAAAAAATACACATAGGCAACAGAACTGAAAATATGAATTGTATGGTAGGGATGTGAAGCATTTTAGGACGATTAAAATTATCGTCCGATAATTTTAATATCGTCTTAAACCGTTATGGAACACAATACAATAGAGATTCTAACGATTTATCGTTATAAATCGTTAGAATCGTGAGCCGGCACACTAAAACCCGCTAAAACCCACCCCCGACCCTTTAAATTAAATCCCCCACCCTCCCGAACCCCCCCAAATAACTTAAACATTTCCTTGCCAAATCCTACCTCCTTCAATCCCCCACCCTCCCGAACCCCCCCCCCCAAATGACTTAAATTACCTGGGGGTCCGGAACGGCAGCGGTCCGGAACGGGCTCCTGCTACTGAATATTGTTGTCTTCGGCCGGCGCCTCGCTGAACGACCTCCTGCAGTCGATCTCCTGCCGGCGCCATTTTCCGTACGGAAAACGATTCGCGGCGGGAAATCGCTCCCTGACCCCCACTGGACCTCCAGGAACTTTTGGCCAGCTTGGGGGGGCCTCCTGACCCCCACAAGACTTGCCAAAAGTCCAGCGGGGGTCCGGAAGGACCTCCTGCCGTAGAATCCTGTTGTTCTATGGCCGCCGCCATTTTTCGGCGCCATTTTGGAAAATGGCGCCGGCCGAAGACAACAAGATTCAGTAGCAGGAGCCCGTTCCGGACCGCTGCCGTTCCGGACCGCCGCTGGACCACCAGGTAATTTAAGTCATTTGGGGGGGGTTCGGGAGGGGGGGGGATTTAATTTAAAGGGTCGGGGGTGGGTTTTAGCGGGTTTTAACGATTTTAACGATATATCACAATATTTTACCCCCCCAAACGGCAACAATACGATTCCCTCCCCCTCCCAGCCGAAATCGATCGTTAAGACGATCGAGGACACGATTCACATCCCTATTGTATGGCCTGTTCCATGCCTGCAGGTACAGACTTCTGTTTCATGCAATGCACTCAGTCAACTGACCTTCAAATCATCTACAGAAGGGGTTGTTTTAAAATAAATTTTTATTCAATACTACCTTCAAGGACCATGCTCAGTCTGTGATGATGGCATGGAGGGAGTGCCTAGCTACACAGAATCTGTTTCCCTAAATAATTATGTCTCTTCACTTTGGTCCTCTATGCACTACCAACTTCATAATCTTCTCCAAATCCACTCCCTTTGGCTTTGGATACCTGACACCACTTTCCATTTGCTGCTTTTTCCTCTTCACTCCTCCAAATCACTAATACTTGCTCATTATATCCTCACCATTGATATTTTCATGTTACACCCCTTATGTTTCTTCATTTCAAGTTTTCCATGAATGCAGCACAAGATCCCCTGTCCACGTGCAAAGTTTTGAAGATCTTGTAATTACAAAAATGCAAGCTCTCTGGCATGAGTCAAACTTATATCAACTTGCCCAAGTATAAGCAAACCCTGACTCAGTTCTCACAGAGTTCGGCACTCAGGTCTGAATGACATCCATATCCTACCTGCTTCCTACGAGTATGTAATCTGATATGTTTTATGGAATGATAATTGATTTGTCATGCTTTTTTACAGTATAAACCATAAAGTGCAATCCATGTGTGTGATGCACATGCTGTTCTGTTATAAGGAATCTTATGCCTGTCACACACATATGAGATGTCTTAGATAGCTGTTTGTTTGTATTACTTTAGATTATGAATGTTAGCTTGTACATCACCTGGTGCTGTGACTTAGGCAATGAATACATTTTAAGATAAAAAAGGTAAAGATGAAAGAAATTATCAGGGTATAACTTACTGTGTTCAGAGGTTCCACTTATCAACTTCTCAATCACAGACTGTGAAAGGGATAGAAAAGTAGAAATAGAGAATGTGAAAGCAGAGAGTTTTATTTTCTTTATTTAAATCTTTTTATATTCTCCATTCTTCTAATGAATAATCTGTGAGGAGCAGAAGCTAACATTTATTTTTCAGAAACAATTGACTTTTAAACACAAAATGGAAGCCTATTAAAGACAGTGAAATAAATCTAATTATTGACATTTTTTACCATTTTATAGGTAGTCATTCTCATCTTTGAAAATGTCTGTTTACAATTTCTTTCTAGAAACCTTATTATAGTCCTTCTCAGTGCTGGGAAAGCATTCCATGATGTTGGGGGAATGATAGAAAATGCTTGCATACACATAGACTGAAGTTTGTAGTCTTGTGCTGAGGGGACAAATATTAGATTAGTGTCCACTGAAAGCAGTGCTCGTGCTGGGGCATAAAATGTCAAATTATCTCTCAAGGAGCAAAGATTTTCAGTTGTCAGTTGCGTATGTACAATAGTTAATCTCTTAAATTCATGTCTGCATTTATTAGGTAACTAGTGTAACGTCTGAAAGGAAGGAGTTGCAATATATGTTTTCCTCAGATCCCAAAACCATTAAAAGCCCAGTTGCAGAATTTTGATTCAACCACATGGCATGAATTCGGGAGGCCAGCGTGCAGCCTGTATGAGCCTTCAGTGCCGTCACGTCTGTACAAATTACTTCTAGTTACCTTAGACCAAAGCTGATCATTCATTCCCTCACTTCTTTTTGTCTAGGAACCTTCTTATCTTATCCCGTCTTTTCTTAACATCTGCTGCTGTCACTGCCTCCAACCTGCCTTCTGGAAAGATTTTCCAACTAGACCCATTCTTATCTGTGAGACGTATTTTCTGGTGTTACTTTTATTTCTACCCCTGTTGGAGCCTCACATTATGACTTCTGGGTCTGCAGTCCACATGCCTTTCCCCTGCTCCATCTGTGTCCGGTTTTTCATCGGAAAAGCTGTGTGGATGTATCTGAAAATTAAGTATGCACAGATTGTCTGCTACTCTGACTCAAACAGACCATAGGAATGCGTATGATTTATGTGGAAAAATTGCACTTGAGGTGCCTTATAGGCAATGCATATAGAATAAAGATTTTAGCTCCTATGCAGGATACAATTTCAAATTTTCCTTCTTGTTTTCTAATGCCCTATGATATCCATCCTTATTAAAACGTTTGCTCTAATTTTGCCTCATGATGTTTATATCACAAACGTAATTACAAAACAATTCAGTTATATATATTGTACAATTATTTTATACACTTTGCATTTCCTATATACTACAAATGGTTTTAATATTATGTATAATAATTCATTTGATCATTGAATTCTGCAGCTAAAAATCCATCTATATTCCTTGATCTATGTAGTTAAATATAGCTTAATAATAAAATTAAATTATTCATGAAAAAGATAATTATGAATTGGCTTACGTTTTGCATTCATGGAGTGGAGCAGCTTCTTCTTCCATGAAGACTCACAGATTTCATATTGACCTGGTAATAAAGATTGTCAGAACTTCTGGGACCTAATCAATGGATCACAAGTGTATTCAGAGAGAAGAAGATTCCAAAGACAGTCAGCTAAATGTATGTGTTGCATTAACTTTTTTTAAGTTTGTTTTTTTGGAGGGGCTGAGGGTGTTTAGTAGGGATGTGAATCGTTTTTTGACGATTTAAAATATCGTCCGATATATTTTAAATCGTCAAAAATCGTTAGAGCCGCGATACAATAACAATTCCCCCGATTTATCGTCAAAAAATCATAAATCGGGGGAAGGGGGAGGGGGGAGGGGAAGGGAGAGGGCGGGAAAACCGGCACACTAAAATACCCTAAAACCCACCCCGACCCTTTAAAATAAATCCCCCACCCTCCCGAACCCCCCCGTCCAAATGCCTTAAATTACCTTGGGTCCAGCGGGGGTCCGGAACGACCTCCTGCAGTCGAATCGTGTTGTCTTCAGCCGGCGCCATTTTCAAAATGGCGGCGCAAAATGGCGGCGCAAAATGGCGCCGGCCGTAGACAACACGATTCGACTGCAGGAGGTCGTTCCGGACCCCCGCTGGACTTTTGGCAAGTCTTGTGGGGGTCAGGAGGCTCCCCCAAGCTGGCCAAAAGTTCCTGGGGGTCCAGTGGGGGTCCGGGAGCGATCTCCTGCCGCGAATCGTTTTTCCGTACGGAAAATGGCGCCGGCAGGAGATCGACTGCAGGAGGTCGTTCCAGACCCCCGCTGGACTTTTGGCCAGCTTGGGGGGGCCTCCTGACCCCCACAAGACTTGCCAAAAGTCCAGCGGGGGTCCGGAACGACCTCCTGCAGTCGATCTCCTGCCGGCGCCATTTTCCATACGGAAAAATGATTTGCGGCAGGAGATCGCTCCCGGACCCCCCGCTGGACCCCCAGGGACTTTTGGCCAGCTTGGGGTGGCCTCCTGACCCCCACAAGACTTGCCAAAAGTCCAGCGGGGGTCCGGAACGACCTCCTGCAGTCGAATCGTGTTGTCTATGGCCGGCGCCATTTTGCGCCGCCATTTTGAAAATGGCGCCGGCCGAAGACAACACGATTCGACTGCAGGAGGTAGTTCCAGACCTCCGCTGGACCCCAGGTAATTTAAGGCATTTGGAGGGGGGGGGGTTCGGGAGGGTGGGGGATTTATTTTAAAGGGTCGGGGTGGGTTTTAGGGTGTTTTAGTGTGCCGGTTCACGATTTTCACGATTTTAACGATATTTTAAAAACCCAAACGGCAACGATACGATTCCCTCCCCCTCCCAGCCGAAATCGATCGTTAAGATGATCGATGACACGATTCACATCTCTAGTGTTTAGTTTTAAACTAAAGTACTGTAGTAATCTGCAAGGAGCAGTGATTCATCCCCACACTGTTCTGAAATGATTGTAATGTACTTCTAAGGAAGGTAAGGGGGTAACAACCCTAAACTGAAGGCATGGGTGTAACCTGCGGAGAGTGGAACTTACTAGAGATGTGCATCGTTTTTTGTGTTCGTGTCATTCTTCGTTTTTCGGCCGCCATGGAAAATGTCGTTTTTTCGGTTTGGGTCTTTTTTTTCGCGAAAAATCGATTTTTAGTTAGTGCACGCTAACTCCTGTTAGCGCGCACTAACAAAAACCGTTAGATTTTGTTATTTTTTGTTACTTTTTGTTAGTTTTTGTCAGTGCGCACTAACGGGAGTTAGCGCGCCCTGACTCCCATTAGTGCGCTTTAATCGGAAAAACGAATTTTTGCGAAAAAATGGGAAAATCCAGATTTTTTTCGGGCTCCCTGAAACATGCCGAATTGGACAATTTCGTTGCAATTTTCCAATTCGGCAAAAACGAATGCACATCTCTAGAACTTACAATCTGAAACAGCACATACGGGATAACCTTCACAGAGCAGCAGGTCCTAAACTGAAGACATGGGGGCAACCTGCAGAGAGTGGCACTTACAGTCTGAACCAGCACATATGGGATAACCTTCACAGAGCAGCAAGTCCTACCCTAAACACCTTGCTGGCCAGAGTAGATGGGGCATTTTAGTTTTTGGTTTTTTTCCTGCCATTTTTTACTACATAACTATCCTGCTAAGATCTGGAATTTGATAATGCAAATAATTGAAGACAATAGCAGCATATTGTAAAGGTTACAGAACAGATTTCTTTCAGATGCACAGTATTTGTAGTGACAATGCATAGTTTGATGGGAAATCAATTGCATGATATTTGTCCATTTTTTTGTTTTCAGGTGGATGAAACAAAGGCATTCCTATTAGGATTAATAAGAATAAATTCATAATATATATCCACATGAAATCTCAGATTGTTCTTGCATAAGGAAGGGCAAACATAGTATTTCTCAGTAATTCCAGAAACCTGCTAATTAACAGAAATGAGCATTTGAATTCAAAATTATAAGTGCTTATTCATGGTTTTGCTGATGTATTTGAGAATGATACCATTTTTCAGACAAAAATAAATTGGCAACAATCGTTTTAATCTGATATTACTGATTTACTACTTTGTAAACAGAATCAAAGAATTTCACACAGATAAATGTGGGTGCACTTAGGGGCAGATTTTAAAAGCCCTACACGCCAGGCCTAAAGCCCTGGGACGTGTGTAAGTCCCGGGGCTTTTCTGAAAGGGCGGTACGGGGGTGGGGTGGGAGGCGAGGCCGAGGACTCTGGCACAGCGGCTGTGCCAGGGGATCTCACGCTGGCAGTTGGCCAGCGCGCAAAAGTTATGCCTACCTCTGGCAGGCGTAACTTGTGAGATAAAAGGGTTTATTTTTCAGGCTGGGGGGGGGGGGGGGCGGGACAGGTAGGGGAAGGCAGGGAAAGGTGGGGGGAATGGGGAAGGCCACCTGGTCTCCTCGAGGGCTCAGCACATGCAAGGTGCACTAGTGTGCACCCCCTTGCATGCGCTGATCCCTGATTTTATAACATGCGTGCGGCTGCGCACTCATGTAATAAAATCGGCTGTGCATTTGTGCACCATGCGCGTATGTTCTAAAATCCGGCCCACATTGAATGACACCTGGTGATGGACACGCAAAAGGGTTGAGAATTAGCAAAAATTTGAAACTTATGTGCAATAAAAACGTTCATCAAGGATGCAACTTTAGCTAATATACATTTGCACATCTTTCATACCCATGCAAAGGTCAATCATCATAATAATAAAATCAAACCAAACTAAAATGTAGATTGTATCTCAGATTTACATAGCTGTTGCTTTGATTCAGAAATGGTTGAATATTCCAGGTGAAAACTCTTAAGGTGTTTCCTTGGGAAATATAAATATGGACGAGGGGGCATAGGTTTGTAGATGAATGTGAGTATCCAAGGAGAGGAGAACAAGATAATGAAGGGAAGATACTGGGAGTCGGGGCTTAGGTAAGAAATACACTTAGGGGGTCATTTTCAAAGGAGTTACGCATGTAAATGTGACATACTATCGTAGCAATTTTCAAAAGCTATTAACTCGAGTAAAGTGCACTTACTTGAGTAAATCCTATGGACAATTCAATGGCATATATTGTAGCAATTTTGAAAAGCCCACTTACTTGAGTAAAGTGTATTTACTCGAGCAAAAACCAGTTTTGCTCGAGTAAATGCTTTTGAAAATCTGGCCCTTAAAGTATCTGGGATGCCAATTTACTTTCTTTAATCGCAGGGATATACATAGAAAAAATGTTTTGTTTTGTTTTGTTTATTGAGGGAGAGGGGAGGTTCTTTAGATTTTGGTTCATTTATTGTTTATTTAAGCAAACATTAAACAAAAAAAATTAAAGAAATGCCCCTGATCCCTCATGGCCTCTCCTTCCCCTGCCTTCCAGACCCTGTTTAAGCCTTCCAAAGGGGTCTCCTATCGAGATAGGGTAAGTGTGGTCCCCGGTTGTTCTTTCCTGCTGGATCCCATCCTACAATGACACCAGGAGGCCCTGCCAGTGGTGCCAGGCTGTTTTATGGCACTGGCAGGGCAGAAGGTACTTGGGATCACTCCTGCCCATTTCTTTCTCTAAGCAAAGTCATTCTGAGTCCGTAGGGATTTTTTTTTCCACTGAGACACAATGTGTGCTATCTGTTACTGTCATTCACTGTTTGCAAAATGAAAAATATCCAGACACTTTTATAAATGAATCTATTTTGGTTCTGTTGCAGTGAACTAAACCTGAAATAGACTCATTTGTCGCATTTTATCCAGTTGGGTAAAATGAATGCAAATCCCTTTAAAGGACAGGAAGCCATGAAATTGTCAACTTTTTTCATATGAACATAGAAACTGCCATGCTGGGTCAGACCAAGGATATAATATGCTGAATTCCATATTTATTTATTCAATTAATTTATAAGTATTTGAGTAATTACCTTTCTCTAAAATAGCATAATATAATTAAAGCCAACATATCAGTTTCTTTAACATTAGTAGCATAGTTATTACATCAGGTGCTTTTTCATAGATGCTGAGCATAAGAACTAAGGTCTAGATTCATCAAAATGCTATAAATATAGTGGAAATTACACCCCTGATAAAAAAAAAATGGGTGTGATTAGGAAAATTATTTGTTTTTATTTGTACAATGCAGTAGAGACTGCTTTTTAGTAATCATCTCGTCTTTTTGGTACCTTCATTGATTCAAATGATAGAAATGTATCAGTCATAAATAATTTGCAGATAATTCCTCTGGGGCGGATTTTAAGAGCCCTGCTCGCCTAAATCCGCCCAAATCCGGGCGGATTTAGGCGAGCAGGGCCCTGCACACCGGTGAGCCTATTTTACATAGGCCTACCGGCGCGCGCAGAGCCCCGGGACTCGCGTAAGTCCCGGGGTTCTCCGAGGGGGGCATGTCGGGGGCGGGCCCGGTCGTCGCGGCATTTAGGGGGCGTGTCGGCAGCGTTTTGGGGCGGGTACGGGGGCGTGGTTACGGCTCGGGACGGTCCGGGGGCATGGCCGCGCCCTCCGTACCCGCCCCCAGGTCTCGTCCCGGCACGCAAGAGGCCCACTGGCGCGCGGGGATTTACGCCTCCCGACAAAGGTAAGGATGGGGTTTAGACAGGGCCGGGCGGGTGGGTTAGGTAGAGGAAGGGAGGGAAGGTGAGGGGAGGGCGTTAGAGGATTCCCTCCGAGGCCGCTCTGATTTCGGAGCGGCCTCGGAGGGAACGGGGGTAGGCAGCACGGCTCGGCGCACGCTGGCTATACGAAATCGATAGCCTTGCGCGCGCCGATCCAGGATTTTAGCGGATACGCGCGGTTACGCGCGTATCTACTAAAACCCCGCGTACTTTTGCTTGCGCCTGATGCGCCAGCAAACGTACGCCTATTCGCGGTATTTGAAAATCTACCCCTCTGTGTATGTGAAAGCACCCTCCAAACCCACCCTGATTTGAAAGTGAATCTCCAATGTCCAGTGTCACATCGAGGCTAACATCACTGCGTTTGTACTGCAAGGAGGCATTGAAGTCTGCTCCCAATGCAGTTCCATTAAAGAGACTTGAAAAGGTTTCCAGCATGCTAAGAAATATTGGAAATTTACAGATGATTGTGTTGCATTTAGCAAGTGGTTATTTAAAAACAGTTGAAGTCTTGAGACATTGAATTGGCAAATCAACATATAAATTAGAATCAACAATAAGATATTGAGTTCTCTTCCCTAAATGCAGTCCATTTTATCAACACAAGAATAGTTACGAACCATATTTTCCCCTGAAGAAGCCTACAAAGGCATTTGTAGGGAAAGAGAGAATACAGGATAAAGAAGAAGTAGAACAAGAGACTACAGAAACATCATTGGGACAACAGTTATGTGAAACAATTACAAAGCACCCTTTCTTGTGGACTGAGATTGAACTGTATCCCCTTTTTAATGAAGGTGTCTTCCATGTGACTCATTTACAATTCACAAAGTATCTTTATTGAAGTCCAGCTCTAGTGCAAGCGCTTCATTACAAGCACTCTGTATTAGAGATGTACATTTGTTTATGAGGAATTAGGAAATTTCAAAGAAATTTCCTAATTCATCGTGGTTCAGGGGCCCCTCCCCCCGAAACAGATTTTCCCCAAACTATGAGAAAAAATTGTTTTTAGGGTTTGTACGGGGGGAGGGGCCCATTTTATTTTTTAAAATAAAAACCACCCCAAGCATTAAAATTTAGTATAATACATCCCCGCTCCCACCATCCTGATCCCTCCCCAAGACTTACTAACATCGCTGGTGGTCCAGTGGTGTCCCAAGAGCGATTTGTCCCTCCATGCCCTGGCGTGCCGGCCTCACTCAAAATGGCGCTGATAGCCTGTGACCTACTATGTCACAGGGGCTATCAGCGCCATTGGTCAGTTGCTCCTACCATGTGACAGGGGCAGACCAATGGCACCGCTAGCCCCTGTGACATAGTATGGGCAAAGGCCATCAGTGCCATTTTGATTACTGGCAGCCGATGACGAGCTCGCTCCCGGACCCCTCCCGGACCCCCCCTCCCCCCAGCTTGGGGGGAGGGGGGGTCCGGGAGCGATCTCCTGCCCTTGAGCCTTAGGCTGCCAGTAATCAAAATGGCGCCAATAACCTTTGCCCATACTATGTCACAGGGGCTACCGGTGCCATTGGTCAGCCCCTGTCACATGGTAGGAGCAACTGTTAATGGCGCTGATAGCCACTGTGACATAGTATGGGCAAAGGCTATCGGCGCCATTTTGATTACTGGCAGCTGACGATGAGATTGCTCCTGGACCCATGCTGGACCCCCATGGACTTCTGGCCTGCTTGGGGGGCCTCCTGACCCCCCCACCCCAAGCCGTGCACGGAGGGACAAATCGCTCGTGGGACCTCGCTGGACCACCAGGGATGTTGGTAAGTCTTGGGGAGGGATCGGGATGGTGTAGGGGGGGGGGGTGTTGTATTTAATGTTTTATAGTACATTTTAATGCTTGAGGTGAAGTTTTTTGAGCTTCATTTTCCCGCGTCATCTTTTGGGCCCGTTTCGTTTTTTCCACCTAGTTTTTTTTTCGTTTCTCCAAAAAACTAACCGCGGGAAAACGAACTTTACCCCAAAGTGTCCTACTCAAAAAATGACCCAGTAGTAAAAAATGAAGCTCATTTCTACTCTGTATATATTTTGACAAGTTTTATGTTGATATTTATAAATGCTATACATGTATAACACTAAAGAGAGTTTTGAAGCAGTGTGAATGAGGGCAATTTTTAAATATGTCTGTTATTGAGTCAATATTATCTTTTGAATAGTTTTGATATTCTTTGCCATTGTGTAATAAAGCTTGCAACATTAAGCATCTTTCAAATCATTTAAAATAGTGGTACAACTTACACTATGTTAGGATTCTTTGAGAGAGAGTGAGAGAGAGAGAGAGAGAGCCACATGCTTCATCTCTTCCATTGCAGTCCTCTCACACTCCTATTATGACCTTTCAAACCCTTAAGCACTCTCTTTCCTTTCTCATATATCCAGCTGCTCTCTAGCAATTCTGTATTCATGTGAACGAGAGGTCTACAGCGGCTGAGGGAAGGGAAGTGAGTAAGGTGTCGGCAACTCATGGGGTGAGGGGATGAACAACGTGACAGGACTGCAAGTCATGGAAGCAATGGAAGTGAGTAAAAGAGCTTCAGGGGGTAGGGTGAAAGGAGACATGGGAGAGACCTAGAGAAAGAAGCACTCTTCTCACTATCTCTCCTAAACCTTGCAGTCATATACTGCATGAATATAAACCAGATTTATTTCTTCTGGTTTGGATAACATAAGGCAGATGGAGCAGAGGTCTTTTTCCTCATGACACATTATTAAGAAAAAACAAAACAAAACAACAAAAATAAATTCAAGCTAGGATTTTATTAACTTTTTTTAAGCTTTTCTTGTTTCTGTAATCACCATAGAACTGTCAGCACAAGCATAAACCATCTGGGTGTTAATTCCTGATGGCATTTAAATGGAAAGCAGAGAGATTTTTTCCTTTCAAAGTATTTTCTAAGGATGAATTTTCAGAAGGCATTTTTTAATTCTTGATTTCTCAGACTATAAATCAGTAGGGATGTGAATCGTTTTTTGACTATTTAAAATATCATCCAATATATTTTAAATCGTCAAAAATCGTTAGAGGTGATATACAATAGGAATTCCCCCGATTTATCATCAAAAATCGTAAATCGGGGGAAGGGAGAGGGGAAGGGGGAGGGCGGGAAAACCAGCACACTAAAACAACCCTAAAACCCACCCCGACCCTTTAAAATAAATCCCCCACCCTCCCGAACCCCCCCCAAAATGTCTTAAATTACCTGGGGTCCAGTGGGGGGGTCCCGGTGTGATCTTCCACTCTTGGGCCATGGGTGTGTTAATAGAAATGGCGCCGGCGCTACCTTTGCCCTGTGATATGACAGGGCAAAGGTAGCGCCTGGCAGCCATTTTGGTTCCTGTCCCTCGACGTCACGAGCGCAGGAGATCGCTCCCGGACCCCCGCTGGACCCCCAGGGGCTTTTGGCCAGCTTGGGGGGGCCTCCTGACCCCCACAAAACTTGCCAAAAGTCCAGCGGGGGTCCGGAAGCGACCTCCTGCACTCGAATCGTATTGCCGTATTGCAAAATGGCGCTGGCCGTTGAGGTGGGGATTAGGTAAGTGTGTAGGGGGTTAGGGGCCACTTTGACATGCTACGTGACACCTACGAACAGAACAGTGGTCTCTTGTGAAGATTTGCTGGCCTTCGGAGTGAGGAAACTCACTCCAAGATGAGATTTGGGCAAGGTTCTCTCAACCTAGCTTGATGACTCTCTACCCTGGGTAGAGTCATCAAGCTAGGTTGAGAGAACCTTGCCCAAATCTCATCTTGGAGTGAGTTTCCTCACTCCGAAGGCCAGCAAATCTTCACAAGAGACCACTGTTCTGTTCATAGGTGTCACGTAGCATGTCAAAGTGGCCCCTAACCCCCTACACACTTACCTAATCCCCACCTCGAGTTACTAGGTGGGCCTACCCTAGGGATACAAATACCTGCCTATGGGCCATGCCATTATGGCCAGTCTCTCTCTCTCTCTCTCTCTCTCTCTCTCTCTCTCTCTCTCTCTCTCTCTCTCTCTCTCTCTCTCTCTCTCTCACTCTCACACATATGTTGTCTGAAATAAGCCTTATGGGACACATCACAAATGGCAATGAAACGTCACAGCTGCTAATGCATCTGAAAGAGGTGTTGTTAAAATTGGCATTATGGCTGTGCAATAGCTCTTCGCAGGCAGGCTAATCCACCCCTAACTCCTCCTATACTTGCATTGCACCATATGATATGGTGCAATCAAATGTGTTAAAGGCCTATCACATGCAAAACCACCTTACTGCATTTTGATAAATGACCCCCATAGTCAAAAAAAGGTTGCTCTTGAATATTTAATTGTAGGCTTTTCTTTACGGACATTCGTAAGGCACATCATGCCGGCTTTTATAAAATTTTAACCAGAAATTATTCCCAGTCCTAAACCACTTCAGAATCTTAAACATAACACCTCATTCTGCCTTAGCCAAACTACTTCCTATCATCTATTCTTTAGAACTGGCAGCAATCGGTAAATTTTTAACTGTTATAATATAACAAAAATATTATGATTTATCTGTTGAATGATATCATTTGATAAATCCTGTTTGACACCTTCATCCTATTTTCTCCCTAGCCCAGATAGTATAGTATATTTATTCTTTCATATTAATTTCTCAAGATGAATTTTCTGAAGGCATTTTTTACTTCTTCATTTCTCAGACTATAAATCAGAGGATTTAGCATAGGGATGAGCACTGTGTACAGAAGGGAAAATATTTTGTCTTCCTCTGGTGATTGCATTGATCTTGGCCTCATGTAGACGCACATAATACTCCCATAGAACAGAAGAACAACTGTGAGGTGGGAGGAGCAGGTGGAGAAGGCCTTGTGTCTCCCTTCAGATGAGCGGATTTTCAGAATGGCTACAATGATGAACACGTAGGATGACATAGTGAGAAGAAATGGGATGAGACCCACAAATACCCCTTCACAAAGAATTAGTATTTCAAAATCATGGATGTCACTACAGGAAAGTTTTAACAGTGCATTGATGTCACAGAAGAAATGGTTAATCTCATTGGAATCACAATAGAAGAACTGGGATATCAAAACAGTTAAAGGAACCGTATCTAGAGAGCCAGTTATCCATGAAGCAGCTGCCAATGAGGTACAGACCCTTTTAGTCATCATGAGTGGGTAACGCAAGGGGTTGCAAATTGCCACATAGCGATCATAGGCCATGGCAGAGAGAAGACAGAACTCAACACCTTCAAAAATTATAAAAAAGCTAAGCTGTGTCATGCATAGAGAGAAGGAAATGAATGTTTTTTCCTTTAAGAGGCTTCCCAGCATAGTAGAGAGAGTGACTGTGGTGCTACAGATATCTAAGAAGGACAAGTTACTGAGGAAGAAGTACATGGGTTTCTGGAGATGATGGTCAGAGAGCATAAGTGTTAAAAACCCAAGGTTTCCTAGTACAGAGATAAAGAAGGCCAGTAAAATTATTACATAAATGAAGAAATGCAAGTAAGCATATTTAGAGAAGCCTAGAAGAATGAATTCTGTGATCAATGTCTTATTCTCTTTCACCACTGCTTCAGTGTTCATAATCTGTTGGAAAATATAAATAAAAGAGGAATAAATATTGTGGCTGAAAAAATAGTACATTTTACAATATACGGTCGGATTTTAAAAGCCCTGCTCGCGTAAATCCGCCCGGATTTATGCGAGCAGGGCCTTGCGCGCCGGGGCGCCTTTTTTCCATAGGCCGCCGGCGCGCGCAGAGCCCCGGGACGCGCGTAGGTCCCGGGGTTTATCGAAGGGGGCGTGTCGGGGGCGGGGCCGAACGACGCGGCGTTTTGGGGACGGGACGCGGCATTTCGGGGGCGGGCCCGGGGGCATGGTTTCGGGCCGGGGCGTTCCAGGGGCGTGGCCGCACCCTCCGGAACCGCCCCCGGGTTGGGTCTCGGCGCACCAGCAGCCCGCTGGTGCGCGTGGATTTACATCTCCCTCCGGGAGGCGTATATCCATGGATAAAGGTAGGGGGGGTTTAGATAGGGCCGGGGGGGTGGGTTAGGTAGAGGAAGGGAGGGGAAGGTGAGGGGAGGGCGAAAGAGAGTTCCCTCCGAGGCTGCTCCGATTTCAGAGCAGCCTCGGAGAGAATGGAGGCAGGCTGCGCGGCTCGGCGCGCGCCGGCTGCCCAAAATCGGCAGCCTTGCGCGCGCCGATCCAGGATTTTAGAAAATACGCGTGGCTATACGTGTATCTTATAAAATCCAGCGTACTTTTGTTTGTGCCTGCTGCGCAAACAAAAGTACGCGATCGCACTTTTTTTAAAAATCTACCCCATAGTGTATGTAGTACCAAGCGTGCATGGAGTATTAGAAACAACATTAGACTCATCCAATTCACCTCAAAGTTATCAAAATCCTTTGTCAGCTAGGGATGTGCATGCATCATGAACACAACAGGAACTTTTAATGATATTTTACACTTTATTTAATTTATTTCTTAAGAGAAATCAAAAGAAAAATGAACAAATGTCTTTATTATTCATTTTAAAAACAATGTATTTCACGTTGGGAAAAAGAATACAGTCCCCTCCAGGGCCTTGTCTCAATTCCCCCCCCCCTACTTAAGATCTGATTTCCTGGTTCATCTTACCACCTCTACTTTCACAGGGCAGAAGTGATCTACAATGCCTCTGGCTCCACTGGTGTTGCAGTTGGAGCTATTTAGAGTTATAGCTCTGGCAGGCCACTATTGTTTTGAGTGAGCATGGAGAAGAGAGAAAAAAGGAGAAAAATCCCTGGATAGTTGCAAATAAAGGCTATGGCAATGTAGCTCAAATGATACTATCTTCAACTGAGTGGAATTCCCAAAAGTAGAGGAGAAAAAGCTGCAGAGTCAACATACAAAAAACCTACACCTCCAGCCCCCAAAAGACAAGCTGAATGTAATGCATCCAAAGTTATATGAAACTTATAAAATTACATTTTTCAAATATTAAGACATTATCTCAGAAGCTTCAATAAATGTGGTCATAAGAAATATCCTCTGGTCATGTTCTCTATTAAATCTGTTGGCATGCCCTGGTTAAGGCCATAAGACACCAATTTTGATGGTGCAGGTTTATATGAGGTCTTTCAGAGCAGAAAACAAGTATGTGACACTGAATGTACTGAATTGTCTTTGAGTGAAATCGTATTGCTTGTTTCTATTAAATAAAAGCATAGAAATGTTCAGACAATATTCAATACCATATAAATTAATATGTTTCAAAGGACATTCTACAGCCACAGTAACAAGGAACATATACCACTGCATGGTTTTCTTTACAATAGAAAACTGAAATTTTAGTTTAGAGAATAGAGATATCGAATATAATAGTAAGTAGAATGAATTAAAGTTAAATAATACTTTTTGATTTAAGAGAAAATAAGGACCAGTGAATCAGAGAGGATAAAGGGGCTATGTTTGCCGGCAAAACACTGTATTAACGATTCTTAAAATTTCAGAAGGAATAGATGGAGCATTTCCTTTACCGGTACTCTACTGGTTCACATGTCACATGTGAAGCAATTTAAATCTAGTGAAGTCTCTAACTTATCTGGACAAATCATCTCAATACTGAAGTCTAATTTGTTAATTTCATTAACATGTTTGAAAAACTTGTTCGAGGAGGGTATATCTCAAGCGTATTTGCAATGATGTGTGTTTTACACAGAAAAAAAAAAATCATTTTTGTACTATTTTCTTTATGGGACAATGAAAGAATAAATTTTAAGGCAGAAAAGTTAGAGGTCAACATTTATTAATTAATTTATTTATTTGCAATACTTATATTCCACAGCTTTAACAATATTCACTGTGGATTACAAAAAAACAAGCAAGCAATAATACAGGTTCACAGCTCAAAACTTAAAAGCAGATTTAAAAAGATAGATCTTCAACTGTTTTCTAAAATACTTCACCTCTGGCATACTACATGCTTCCAAGGGCATAGCATTCAGAGCATTGGAGCCACTTGATGAAATGGTCCAGTACGCGTGCTTACCTGTTTATAAGACTGTACAGGTGGTATACTCAACAAATTTGCATCTCGAGTTCACAACACCTTTCTGGCATGTATCTCGAAATAGTGTCAACCAATGAGCATGGGTTTTCAGTATGTAAAAGTTTAAAAATTACAATTGCCAGTTTAAACTGGGCTCTATAATTAACTGGTAAACAATGCAGCCCAAGAAATGCAGGGCACATGTGATCCCTACTTGCATTCCAGTCAATACTTGTGCTGCTGGATTTTGAAAGAGTTGTAGTGCTCTAAGAATCTTTTTTTCAATTGTTTAAATAAATATCCAGCACATTTATCTGACTAAGTTCAGCACTTAACCAGACAAATGACGAGATTTGAAATTCTGGCCATGCTGACTACCTCTGACATGGCCGGATGAGATTTATCTGGCTATGTAAGGGGTGGTGAGGGTGGTGGCATTCAGGGGCAGGTCCAGCTAAATGGATCATTCATCAAAATGCTTTAGAGCCCAAACACATGTTAAACAGCTCCAACATGTGCAACGTGCGTTAGCATGTAAATTTTTCATTCAGTATGCAGGAAGAGTTTGGGAGGAGTTAATTGAAATGAGGGTCTGCTAGCACAGAATGAGGTAGAATAATAAGAACATAAGAAAATGCCATACTGAGTCAGACCAAGGGTCCATCAAGCCCAGCATCCTGTCTCCAACAGTGGCCAATCCAGGCCATAAGAACCTGGCAAGTACCCAAAAACTAAGTCTATTCCATGTTACCATTGCCAATGTCAGTGGCTATTCTCTAAGTGAACTTAATAGCAGGTAATGGACTTCTCCTCCAAGAACTTATCCAATCCTTTTTTAAACACAGCTATACTAACTGCACTAACCACATCCTCTGGTAACAAATTCCAGAGTTTAATTGTGCGTTGAGTAAATAACTTTCTCCAATTAGTTTTAAATGTGCCCCATGCTAACTTCATGGAGTGCCCCCTAGTCTTTCTACTATCCGAAAGAGTAAATAACCGATTCACATCTACCCGTTCTAGACCTCTCATGATTTTAAACACCTCTATCATATCCCCCCTCAGTCGTCTCTTCTCCAAGCTGAAAAGTCCTGACCTCATTAGTCTTTCCTCATAGGGAAGTTGTTCCATTCCCCTTATCATTTTGGTAGCCCTTCTCTGTACCTTCTCCATCGCAATTATATCTTTTTTGAGATGCGGTGACCAGAATTGTACACAGTATTCAAGGTGCGGTCTCACCATGGAGCGATACAGAGGCATTATGACATTTTCCGTTTTATTTATCATTCCCTTTCTAATAATTCCCAACATTCTGTTTGCTTTTTTGACTGCCCCAGCACACTGAACCGACAATTTCAATGTGTTATCTACTATGACGCCTAGATCTCTTTCTTGGGTTGTAGCACCTAATAATAATAATTTTTCCCTATATACATCACCTTGCACTTATCCACATTAAATTTCATCTGCCATTTGGATGCCCAATTTTCCAGTCTCACAAGGTCTTCCTGCAATTTATCACAATCTGCTTGTGATTTAACTACTCTGAACAATATTGTGTTATCTGCAAATTTGATTATCTCACTCGTATTTCTTTCCAGATCATTTATAAATATATTGAAAAGTAAGGGTCCCAATAATATGGGATTTAATGTCTGAAATAACTATGTTGTCCTTGCGTTACTGGGGAGAAAATGGTTTTATCGTACAACCACAGCTGTTAAAACATCTCTGCTAGCTAGAGTCTGCATTATACAAATCAACTCCTCTTGTTGTATCTTTCATTGATTCAAATGATAGACATTCTTCAGTGATATCAAATTTTCAGTTAATTAATGCTGAAAATGGCCCCTGTGTTTGTAGTTATTTATAGTGAAATATGTTTTTTTCACGTCAGATACAAGACAGCCAACATGAAATATTAGAATCTTCGAACATCAAAGCATATAACTCTTTCCATATGCAAACATAGAAACTTGAGATTCCTGCCCTCTGCCAACCTTCAGTACAAAATCCATGATACACTACTCAGTCCAAACATACAAATTCTCAAGGTATATCCACTCTAAACCAGTAGTATATGAACACATTCCAATTGCAAACATATGCACTCTGCAGGATGGACAGAATCTTAAAGAACTTGCTTAAGCATAAGTCTTCAGATTTGTGTCTGTTGACCCTGGCTTCAAAATCCAATCAAAAATTGATTTCCATGTCTGGCTCATTATCTTTGTCTATGACATTTTATGTTCTCGATAATCAAGGAATTCCACTTCTGACAATAGATTCCTAGAATCTGCACGGCAGAGGTCAGCCCATATTCTACAATTAAAATCACCCTTAATTATAACGGACATAATCTGGTTTTGACTTAGTGCATCCAGTGATCTCAGTCAGACTGAGAATCAGACATTAGAGTTAAAATAAGTCAAGGGATGTAGTGTGATCCAGGTTAGCATGCCCATAGTCTTCTCTGTCCTAATGTAGCTCAGATTAAATCTAAAGCATGCATCTTTGGGAATGCAATTTGTGATCTGCTTAGTTGAGGTTCCAATACATTGGCTTGGCTCATGAATCTGTGCAGTGGTAACTCATGAGCTGGATGTTCACAATGGAAGGTAATTGTCAAAGGAGATGCATGCATAAAAGTAGCATAGATTGAAACAATTTCCAAAAGCCAATCCATACACATAAAACTTTTCCACAATTTAGACTTATGAAGGGAATGTTTAAAGGAATTGCACATGTAAAAGTAGCAATTTAAAAAATTATATTTACATACCTAAAGCCTTTTGAAAATTATCTTTATTTGTTCTACTGCTCCAACAGTGCTATATAATGTGGTGAGTGAGTGGTAAAGCTGCTTATGTCATGAAACGCTATCTGTATTTCAATGTTTGCTAAGCAGAAATCCCTTCAGCCAGATTATGTTCTGAGCACATGCAGATGTGACTCAGATAATCAGAAATATAATGGGAAGGGATGAAACTGCTGAAGTGGCTTTGGGCACAGGGAATCAGAAATCAAAAGCTGTGATTGAATGGGATGATTCTGTGATCTAGATTACTCATCAAGCACCAGAATCTGGATCATTCACTCTCACTTTTTCATTCCAACAACTCAATTTCCTCTTATTGTGTAGTTGGCCTATATTCAGAAATACATTTCGACAATGTCTATTGTAGCAATAATTCATTTCCTACTTACCATCAATGAGATAATTATGATTTACAATGTCATATCATTAAATCTTCCTGCAATTCCCAATCCATCTGCTGTGTAGCTAAAGGACATCCACTCATGCAATTTTGAAATAAATAAATATGTCATAAGTAAAAAAATAAATAAAGATAACTTTTAAATTACTTAATAGTGTATACTTGAGACACAGACACTTGCTTCTTTCTCCAAACTCTCAGATTCTAAGTCAGCAGGAAATAAAAGAGCCTCAATGCTTCTGGGACCTGATTACTAGAATGAGAAAGTGATTGACATGGGAACTCAGAGGACAGTCTATTAGACTTCTGAATTGTGATTAACTTTGATTTATTTTCTTTTCCTTCTTGATAAGAGCGTATGATTTTATAGATCTTGATTTCAAGTTTTGTTGGTGTTAGGGGTTTGGCAAAGTAAAATCATAAGTTGTATGGATATAGTAAAGAGCTCTTTGAACTTTTTCAGATATATTGTGAAATGATTTAATGGATTAAGGGAGTTTTAATGGAGTGTTAAATTTTAGGTTTGACTCTTAAGGTTTAAAATCCACTTTAAATGCTTTATTGGTAACGCATGTGTAAGCGTCAATAACACCACCATAAAAATTAACATAACACTGTAGAATTATTAAAGAGTTGTGCAAAATAGAAATACACAGACATCGACTCATTCATATTAAAATGGCTTAACACAAATTGCAAAGATAATCACCATTCTCCTTAAAGGGTATTCAGTGGCAAGAAACTCTCTCAAAACAGACTCTAAATAGGAGCAGATTTCCCACCCCTAATCGTCATAACTCCCTGCCTTAAGCACAATGATAACCCACCAATGAGAAGTCCCTGTGGCTGGATTCCACTGAGGTCCCCTCCCCTCTGTTATCCATCTAAATGGCAAATTTGGCATATTCAGCCACTTATTTGTTTAAATTATACCTGGATTTGTAGATGACCAGCTATAATTTAGCCAGACAATAAAGGGACATTCCAGGGCTATTTCAGAGAGGTGTTGAATTATCTGGCTAACATAGCTGAATATTAGGTATTTCCAACTTGCTTAGCTGGCTAACTTTAGGCGTGCCTCAGATCAGGCCTAACATTTTCTGGTCTAGTGTGGTCAGATAATCTGCCACTTAACCAGATACCAGTGTTATATGGTTAAGTGGTGATCCTACCAAAATATAAAAACTGTGGCCCTACAGTCCCTAACCAGTCTCCTACCTCTCATCCAAGATCCAAAGGCGCAGCCCTGCCAGGCCAAGCCTGTCATCTTCCCAAAGGTTTCCTGCATCAAATTAAAAAGAAAATATAGAGGCTGAGGGTCAGTGCAGATCTCTCCCCTTCCTGCACCCAGGACTCATTTGTTTTCCATAAATTTGTATCTTAGGATCCATCTTCTCCTTCCCGCTCCCCCATCACAACTTTTGTCCTTCGACCTCACTGTACCTGAATTTTATGTGCCTCTTCAGCCCAGATCATGTACTCTCCTACCGTGACCTGGGTCAAATGCTTCTGGCGTAGATTTTGGCAAATTTAGCATATACGTATGTAAATAGCATGTACTCGTATAAATGCCATTGTATAAACCTCAAACATACATATGTAAGTAAGGGTTTGCAAGTAAATGTACATGTGTAAAAAAGGGGCAGTCTAGGGTCCTTCCAGGGCGGCACCAACATTTACTCATGCAAGTTTCTATTTTAGAAGAGATTTGTGCTTAAAAAGGTGAATTTTAAAAGTGCATGCCAAAATTTGGAGATACGTGCGCATCCACCAGATTTCAGAAGCTGTGCACATAGGTCTGAATATATGATTATCTCACTTTCAACAAAAAAAGAGCAGAATGTGGGCAGGGCGTGGCATTCCAGGGCGGGGGTCAAGAAATGTGAAAGCAGGTACGTAAGCGCCGGCGCATGCACCCGGGTATAGAGACACATAACCTTACTTCTGTTATTGAGGAGGTGTACGTCTTAATGAAAATATTTTCAGGCATTGCTGAAGTGTTTGGGGGGGAATTCAGAGTAATAAATCAGGAGGGTTTAGATGACCTAGCTACACTGGGCTGTCTTGGTGGATGAACTGGTGAAACTGGTCATGGTGTGAACATGTACTGGTTTTAAAATTCCCTCACTTATGCATCTGAAATGCAATTTAAGCTGCTGGCCATGCACAAGCTTAAAATTAGGGGCACATATACCCATACCTGGGTTATTTTATAACATGCTTGGGTATGTGGGCGCATGTTATAAAATTGCCATGTACCTGGGCGTGAGCTGAAATACATGCATCCGTTTGAAAGTTACTCGTGTATATTTGTATCTGACCATTATCTACAGTAAGTGATATTAAATGTGATTTTTGTGAAATTCTAACCAGCTGGGAGATCTGGGGGAACTGGGAAGAGAACCAGGAGGGTCTCAATGACCTGCAGAAGGGCTGGGCAAACTGGTGAATTTCTTGTTAACATTTGTCATTTTAATCACACATATATGTTAGACAATATGCAAAATTTCATGCATAAAAAGTAACTTACCCGGGGTAAGTGCTGTTTATATTTGAAAGTATACACTTGGAGATTTTACATATGAAATTCAAAGTATAAAATGCCACTTAACTAGATAAGTCTTATAAAGCGCTACTTATCTGGATACATAGAGCTTTTTAAGACTTATTCAGCTACCTTACTTATCTGGTTAATTAGCACTTTTTAAAACTTATCTATCTAACATTATTTGTTCACATGTAGTTTTTACATACATGCAAATGTTGTAGAGTAAATTTACATGCATTTTATAATGTGCTTTTATGATATACGTGGGTTATGTAATACTGGAAAAGATATGAGCATATAGACCCATGTAGGTCTTTTAAAATTATCCTTCCTCTTTTTAAACAATACACTGTCAGATTCTGAATGGCATCCTTAGACTCACCCATATCTATTACAATTTAACTACCAATTCCTGGGACATATGCCTATTATTTTACCTTTCCTTTCCTGTTTACTTTCTTTGCCATTATCATTTCATATTTACAAGAAGTCAAAACCATATTCCACCAAGTGTTTAATGTGACATGTGTCTTAGCGATTGTCAGTGAGTGCTGACTTTTTATAGGTAAAACATACAATGATCCCTAATAGGAATTCATAGAGTATCAGGTACCACGTTTCCTGTGTCCAAATAAGACAAGCTATGTCTAAGATACCCTGGTCCCGCCTCCCATATTGAGATCCAGTTAGGCCTAGGATACCCACGTGTCTGATAATTAGTTTCGGTCATCCTTTGTTATGTCAGTCCTTCCAGTCTTTTGAACAGACTCTTGATCTCATGGGGATCTCCAGTTACACTGGGCCCCTCAAGTCGAGACAGTATTCTGTGAGAACATGGCCTGGTCCATGTGTTCGTTGTGACCTCATGACCCTCCATCACATCTGAATAGGCCTGAATTCATTCCAGATGTCTCCCAGAAGCCATTCAAGCTCGGGTCAGTCTGAGTTCCTTGTATGCCAGAAGTTTCAGTTAGGCAGAGACAGCAAATAATTCTGGATAAGCTGAGTGAACCAAAGTCATAAGAACATAAGAACATAAGAAAATGCCATACTGGGTCAGACCAAGGGTCCATCAAGCCCAGCATCCTGTTTCCAACAGTGGCCAATCCAGGCCATAAGAACCTGGCAAGTACCCAAAAACTAAGGGGCGGATTTTCAGAGCCCTGCTCACCTAAATCCGCCCAAAACCGGGCGGATTTAGGCGAGCAGGGCCCTGCGCGCCGGTGAGCCTATTTTACATAGGCCTACCGGCACGCGCAGAGCCCCAGGACTCGCGTAAGTCCTGGGGTTCTCCGAGGGGGGCGTGTCGGGGGCGGGCCCAGTCGTCGCGGCGTTTAGGGGGCGTGTCGGCAGCGTTTTGGGGGCGGGTACGGGGGCGTGGCTACGGCCCGGGGTGGTCCGGGGGCGAGGCCGCACCCTCCGTACCCGCCCCCAGGTCGTGTCCCGGCGCGCGGGGATTTACGCCTCCCAGAGGGAGGCGTAAATCCCCCGACAAAGGTAACGGGGGGGCTTAGACAGGGCCGGGTGGGTGGGTTAGGTAGAGGAAGGGAGGGGAAGGTGAGGGGAGGGCGTTAGAGGATTCCCTCGGAGGCCGCTCCGATTTCGGAGCGGCCTCCGAGGGAACGGGGGTAGGCTGCGCGGCTCGGTGCGCGCCGGCTATACAAAATCGATAGCCTTGCGCGTGCCGATCCCGGATTTTAGCGGATACGCGCGGCTCTGCGCGTATCTACTAAAATCCAGCGTACTTTTGTTGGCGCCTGGAGCGCCAACAAAAGTACGCCTATGCGCGCTATTTGAAAATCTACCCCAAAGTCTATTCCATGTAACCATTGCTAATGGCAGTGGCTATTCTCTAAGTGAACTTAATAGCAGGTAATGGACTTCTCCTCCAAGAACTTATCCAATCCTTTTTTAAACACAGCTATACTAACTGCACGAACCACATTCTTTGGCAACAAATTCCAGAGTTTAATTGTGCGTTGAGTAAAAAAGAACTTTCTCCGATTAGTTTTAAATGTGCCCCATGCTAACTTCATGGAGTGTCCCCTAGTCTTTCTACTATCCAAAAGAGTAAATAACCGATTCACATCTACCCGTTCTAGACCTCTCATGATTTTAAACACCTCTATCATATCCCCCCTCAGTCGTCTCTTCTCCAAGCTGAAAAGTCCTAACCTCTTTAGTCTTTCCTCATAGGGGAGTTGTTCCATTCCCCTTATCATTTTGGTAGCCCTTCTCTTTACCTTCTCCATCGCAATTATATCTTTTTTGAGATGCGGCGACCAGAATTGTACACAGTATTCAAGGTGCGGTCTCACCATGGAGCGATACAGAGGCATTATGACATTTTCTGTTTTATTCATCATTCCTTTTCTAATAATTCCCAACATTCTGTTTGCTTTTTTGACTGCCGCAGCACACTGAACCGACGATTTCAATGTGTTATCCACTATGTCACCTAGATCTCTTTCTTGGGTTGTAGCACCTAATATGGAACCCAACATCGTGTAATTATAGCATGGGTTATTTTTCCCTATATGCATCACCTTGCACTTATCCACATTAAATTTCATCTGCCATTTGGATGCCCAATTTTCCAGTCTCACAAGGTCTTCCTGCAATTTATCACAATCTGCTTGTGATTTAACTACTCTGAACAATTTTGTGTCATCTGCAAATTTGATTATCTCACTCGTCATATTTCTTTCCAGATCATTTATAAATATATTGAACAGTAAGGGTCCCAATACAGATCCCTGAGGCACTCCACTGTCCACTCCCTTCCACTGTAAATCTGAGAGAAAGTCTTCATATTAGCCTACCTATATATCATTTCCCTCTTGTGCCACTTCAAATGACAAAAGTGGCACACCAAAGCATCAGAGATGATGACAGCAGTCTAGAGAAAATAGGCCTATAGGTGTATTCTAGCCACTAACCTTTGGTTTTATTGGGTGTGTCAAGCATTTGTCCCTCTACATCCCTAAATTAGGTACGTGATACTCACAGATTCAAGCAGTCTTCAGATAGCAAATGGCAGCATTAAGGCTGAAGTTAAAATAAAAGTCAGTCAGCTCTGTCGAACTGCAAATACAACTAGATTATCATGTATTTATTTATTTATTTATTTATTTATTTATGTAAAGATTCTTGTATACCGTCATTCATAATATACATCAGAATGGTTTACATGTTACAAAATCATAAAATCAATTATAAAATTGTCTATAAAAGGTACATTAAATTGTAATACAAATACAATTGTTAATAAAATTATTAATAAATCAACATTTATTTATTTATTTATTTATAGCTTTTATATACCGACATTCAAATGAATATCACATCGGTTCACATACAACTGGGAAGTCAAAAACTAGTAGAGAGAAAGGAAGGATAAAAGTTACAATTAACAGGGAATCATAAGGAACTGGGAGAGAAAGCGGAACGGTCTAAAGGGCCAAGTCAAAGTGTGAGCAGGAAGAATACTGCAAAACTTAAAACTTTGTTGCGATAGCAACTATATTACATAATATATTTACAAAACTGTATGACAGTCAAAAGCATTAGCTGTTGCATCAAATTGTTGTGACAATGAATAATATTTGGGGTTTACCAGAGATGGCTATAGGTTAGTTAGGTAGTGACAGGGTTAAAAGTTGTAGTTATGGAAACTGGAGTAATGGAAACTGGAGTAATAGAAACTGGAGTAATGGAGACTGGGAGGTCGGCAGAGACAAGGAAGGGATTAAGAGTATGCTTGTTTGAATAACCAGGTTTTTAACTTTTTTTTAAAAGTGTTTGGACAGTGTTCCAGGCGTAGGTCTGGTGGCATCGAGTTCCATAATGTAGGACCTGCGATGGAGAAAGCCCGTTCTCGGGTGGAAGTGAGCTGGGCAGATTTGTGTGAGTGGGCAGTTAGAGTCCCTAGGTAGGCGGTTCTGGTAGGCCTGTTGGGGATATGAAACTGGAGGGAGTCATTAAGCCAGTGAATCTCATTATTGTGTAAGGTTTTGTGGATGATAGTTAGGCTTTTATGAAGGATTCTTGCTGAGATAGGGAGCCAGTGGAGGTCCCTGAGGATTGGAGTGATATGGTCTGATCTCCGGGAGTTGGTGAGAATTCTAGCTGCTGCATTTTGCAGCATGTGCAGAGGTCTGGTGGTGGAAGCAGGCAATCCTAGAAGTAAGGTATTGCAGTAATCAATTTTTGAAAATAGAGTAGTTTGGAGGACAGTTCGGAAGTCGTTATGGTGTAAAAGGGGTCTTAATTTTTTCAGGATGTGTAATTTGTAAAAGCAGTCTCTTGTAATGTTGGTTATGTGTTTTTGGAGATTGAGGTGGTCATCCAAGGTGACCCCCAAGGTCTCTGACATGTTGTGAGAAGGGGTGAGTCGGGAGCAGCGAAGTGGGAGGGTGGCGGGCAGGAGAAATGTAGAGTAGTTCAGTTTTTGAGGAATTAAGGGCGAGATTAAGGTTGGTGAGAAGGCTATTGATTGAGGATAGGCATTTATCCCATAATTTAAGGGCATTTGTAACATAAAACAAAGAATAAAATAATGCTTCTCTATACGAATTAGTCCTTTTTTTCAAGATAGTCAACATAAGCCTGTTCGAAGAGCCATGTTTTTAGAGCTTTTTTAAAAGCTTTAAACTCTGATTATAAATGCAATTCAACAGGCATAGTATTCCAATGCATGGACCAGCAATTGAAATGGATCTCTCTCGGATTAATATAAGATGGGCAGAGTTCACAGATGGAATTTAAAACAATCCTTTGTTCGCCAATCTTAAGGATCTCTGTGGGACATGTAAACAGATTAGGAAGTTCAACCAGTATGTTTTTTGTCCATAAATCGCTTTGTGTAATATACAACATGCTTTATACTGCATTCTTTGTGTTATTGGCAGCCAATGCAGATTGATTAAAACAGGGGTAATATGTTCACGTTTCTTACAATTTGTTAATACTCTTGCTGCAGAGTTTAGAAGGCCTAAGAGGAGAGAATTACAATAGTCCAAAGATGAAAAGATCAAAGCTTGTAACACCAATCGGAAATCATTAACATCTAAAAGTGGTTTCAACTTTCGCAGCACCAACAATTTATAATATCCTTCTCGTAATTTAAGAGAGATATGTTTTTTAAAATTTAGTTGGCAGTCAATAGTAATTCCTAGATCTTTGACTGATTCAGACAGCACTAGTTTAATATTATTGGGTAATAAAAGGGTATTGTTCGTACTAGTGGAGTTATCTTTTGATTTTTTGTCAAGAAGAATCATTTCCATTTTTTCCATATTTAGGGCTAATTTCATATGACATAGTAATTGGTTGATGGCTCCGAGATAGATGTTTTTAATTTAAATGTTTGTTCAATAGTGCCAACAATAGGTATAAGAAGCTGAATGTCATCGGCATAGATATAAAAATTTAGGCCTAAACCTGCTAAGAGATGACACACTGAAAGAAGATAAATATTAAACAGGGTAGCCGATAAAGTGGACCCTTGTGGAACACCAGTTTGTTGAATTTTATCGGAGCAATTATTTCCTATTTTTACTTGAAAGGATCTTTGCTGTAAAAAAGACGCTATCAAATCAAGGGTCTTATTTATAAGACCAATCTCTTTTAATCTTAATCTTAAAATATTATGATCTATCGTACAAATGCCGCAGACAAGTCCAATAAAACAAGGATATATTTTTGTCCGGAATCAAAACCTTTTAAGACTGTATCCATTAATGATAATAAAAGTGTTTCTGTATTCAAATATTACCGGAGGCCAAATTGGTTTGGATATAAAATATTGTTGAATTCGGGGAGGTAGAGCTTAAAACAATACGCGATCGCATACTTTTGTTGGCGCACCAGGCGCAAACAAAAGTACGCTGGATTTTATAAGATACGCGCGTAGCCTATAAAATCCGAGATCGGCGCGCTCAAGGCTGCCAATTTTGGGCAGCCTGCGCGCGCCGAGCCGCACAGCCTGCCTCCGTTCCCTTCCCCTTCCTAACCCACCCCCCCGGCCCTATCTAACCCCCCCCCTTACCTTTGTTCCTTGATTTACGCCTGGTAGAAGCAGACGTAAATCTACGCGCGCCAGCAAACTGCTGGTGCGCCGTCATCCGACCCGGGGGCTGATCCAGAGGCCTCGACCACGCCCCCGGGCCGGCGCCACACCCAGGTCCCACCCCCGAAACGCCACATCCCGCCCCCAAAATGCCACGTCATTAGGCCCCACCCCCAACACGCCCCCTTTTCGAAAACCCCGGGACTTACGTGAGTCCCAGGGCTCTGTGCGCGCCGGCGGCCTATGCAAAATAGGAGCGCCGGCGCAGGGGGTTTAAAATCCGCCCCTAAGTGTTCTACTAATTGTTTATGAACGATTTTTTCAATAATTTTTGCTAGACAGCAATGGTTCGATATAGGCCTATAATTACTTAAAACTTCGGGATTTAGGGTAGGTTTTTTTAAAATGGGTGACTTCAGAACTTCTGGCAAATATTCTTCAGCTAGAGAGAGGTTAACAATGTTTGCAAATATGGGAGCTATAATATGAGCAATAGGTTTTAGAGCAACCGAAGGTATAGAATCTAATGGGTGACTCACTGGATTTAATGTTTTTATAATATCCTCTATTTCTATAGAGGAAATTTCATCTATAGAGGAAACTTCATCAAACGATGGCCAGTCAGATATCATAACATTAGTCTTAAGCTTCAATTTAAATTACATTTATTTTATTTATTTATTTATTAACTTTTATTTACCGACATTCGTGAAGCACATCATGCCGGTTTACAAAGAACTCAGGCGGGAAATACAATGAAACAATGTAACAATATAACAATATAACAATATAACATTAATAACAGAACCAAAAATCAGAATACAAAAAGAACCAAAAGGGGCAAGGATGGCAGGGGGAGGAAGGGGGAGGGAGCGGTGGGGGAGGGGGTATGGGAAAGAGGGGATGGGGAGCGGGTGTATATGTATCAGAAGAACAGTGTGAAAAAACTAAACAACTGGCAGAAGGAAGAAATCATTCTTAAAAGGAACAGAGAAAGTAATAAGAGGCAGTCCATTGTAGTGGACAAAGAAAAAGAAAGAAAACATAGAATAGCAGGATTGGAAAAATGTTTAAATCACATATAGTATTTTGTAGGTCAGAGCACTACAGAGTGTTGGATCCAGGATAAGGATGAAAAGAACAATAGGAAATTAGTATGCAAAAAGATATAGTAACAGAATAGTTTCATATCCCTATGGCAGTGAGCATCATGTATAACGGGTGCATTTTTGCCAGGAGGCCAATCTCATAATAAGCACCAAAGGCCACACTACCAGGAAACATTAGTGAGAGGGTGTAAACAAACTCTAGGTAAAACCTAATAGGAGTGTTACAGGAAGAGATGTTCAAAAAGGGTTACAGGGAAGAAATCAGAGTAAAAAGGGAATAGGATATTGAGATAATAAAGACCAGCAAAGTGATTACAATAGGTGCAGGCTGCAGAAGAAAGAATAAAATAAAAGACAACTTGTGCAGAGGCACCAACAGTAAGGCAAGTGAGAGAATGCTAGAAATAGCTTACAGCAGATACAACAGCATGTATTTAACATATGCTGTTATATTTAACATATACCTGGATGGTAAGTGAGGTTAACGTGTATTTAACCTCACTTACCATCCAGGCCGGTAAGAGCAGCATATAAGGACACCCTCATGGTCCCCCCTTTAAAAACTTCATTAATTAAGAGAGCCATCTCAGCCTATGGACCAATACATTGGAATTCTCTTCCTCCAGACCTCAGGCTGGAACATTGCCCGGTCACATTTAAGAAAAGACTCAAAACCTGGCTGTTCAAGCAGGCCTTTGCTGAATCATACGCCAGATGATCTTAAATCAACTCTATCACCAGTAACTCATTGACTCTTGCCTGCTTTCTCTCGATTCAGTCAAATGCTATATGTCCTACTTTAGCCCCAATTCCCAAGGCCCTTTGCCAATACCATGGTCTTAACCTAACCATTCTCTACCAGCCATGTATCATAGTTCGTTATATATATATACCCTGGTTTGTTTCAACAGTTTCATGATCCTAGTTCTGTAGTCCTCTGTTTTATGTAATTGCACTATTTGAGGCACTGTTATTGTTATTATGTAAACCGTTTTGATTTGTAATCCTGTTACAAGAAATTTGGTATATAAAACTGTTAAATAAATAAATAAAATAAATATGCTGGTGTGGAAGAAATAGATATATATCCCTCTTGAACCTTGAGTTATCACTGAAATCGCAAAAGACACAATAAGCAAAAGAAGAGCAAGAGAAAAAGACAGATACTCAAAGAATAAGGAATTCAAGAAAACATTTGATCCACACTGAGACATATCCTAGAAAGGCAAACAGTGGGACAGGTGTGATCAAATCTGCTTTCATGGATAATGGTAAAGAAAGACATAGTACATAATCATTTAGCTGATTCAGCAAAGAAATGCACATAAGTATTAGAAGTTCTAAGACTGGAAAATGCTACAAAAATTGGAATGTACAAACAAATAAAAATGACATCACTTCAGACAATGTCATTAACTTAAGAACCTAAGCAATGGCAGTTGCAGATAGATACATAACCAGATATTAACTAGGAATATCATAAAGAATAATTTTAGTGGCAATCAGTTATCATGTCAGAAACCTCAGAGAACAAAACCAGATTCTAGGTAAAGCCACTCCCGCATGTGGCCTCTTTAGCCAGGTATTGGACAGAGGCGTGGAACATGGATATCTCTACTCCATACTTGCTTTCATGTTTCCAGCTTATGCCTAAAAGCCTACCGGACTTCTCTCTTCAAGAGTTACAATTCAAGATTTTGCACCATATTTTTTGCAATGACATTCACCACTGCCGGAAGGGGAGGGCATCTTCCCCTAAATGTATTAAATGTCATCAAGTGGCAGGTACTCTGGCGCATAGGTTGTTTGCTTGCCCTGTTTTGAGAGCCTTTTGGACGAAAGTGCTTGCAGTAGTTGCTCAATGTACAGGCTCCTCTATTGGGTGGACAGGCAAGTTACTTCTTTCTGGATTAAGGGGTGCTCTCTCTTCTTGTAACTATAATCATCATCTCCCATGGGACAGAGAAAGATGTGCTGTGTTTCTTCTTACCCTGGAAAGAAATCAGGCATATGACAATTAATATAATGATTAAAATTAACTTTAAAAGTGACATTATAGTTTTCAGCATTCTTATATACCTTAATTCAGCAAAAAGCAGTCATAAAGCTACTCTCCTGTCTCTAGCGTTCCACCTCTAGGAGGCACTGTCCCCTGTGATAAGAGCTACTTCCATTAACAAATCTAAAACCTCTTTTAGTAGGACATAAAAAAAGGCTTTGTTTGCTATACTAGAAAGCAATTAATTCCCTTCTGTGTCCTACATTAATATGCATTAGCCAAAATCTAAAACTGTATGGGGCGGATTTTAAAAGGCCCGCGCGCGTCCCGGATTCACGCGCGCAGGGCCCTCGTGCGCCGGCGCACCTATTTTGCATAGGCCGCCGGCGCGCGTAAAGCCCCGGGACGCGCGTAAGTCCCGGGGCTTTCGAAAAGGGGCGGGAGGGGTCGTGTCCGGGGGCGTGGTGCCGGCCCGGGGGCGTGGTCGAGGCCTCCGGACCAGTCCCCGGGACCGGAGAATGGAGCGGGGCTGCCGGCCGGCGCGCGCAAAGTTAAAGGGGGGGGGGGTTTAGATAGGACCGGGGGGTGGGTTGGGTTAGGTAGGGGAAGGGAGGGGAAGGGTGGGGGGAGGGCAAAGGAAAGTTCCCTCCGAGGCCGCTCTGAAATCGAAGCGGCCTCGGAGGGAACGGAGGCAGGCTGCGCGGCTTGGCGCACGCAGGCTGCCGATTTTGCACAGCCTTGTGTGCGCTGACCCCGGATTTTATAAGATACGCGCGGCTACGCGCGTATCTTATAAAATCCAGCGTACTTTTGTACGCGCCTGCTGCGTGAACAAAAGTACGCGCTCGCGTATCTTTTGAAGATCTACCTCAGCATGAGGGATTTCCCTTTTTTTTTTTTCAAACACCTGCTTACGAAGCATTGCTGGCACTAGCAAATACTGCTATTCACTGCCCCATAATCTATTTCTCCTTTCGGATATTGTCTAAACTTTTCAAAATACAAAAGTTCAATACCTGAGCTCCCTCCAAAATAAAAAAAAAAAAACCCAATTCATTCCCTTCCTCTAACATCCCTCTTCCAAAAGTTTGAATCTAGTGAGGTATAAGCAAAACTGAGAGATATCTATCATCATTAAAATATAACATAAGTTCTTTAACAAATACTGCAGCAGGGAGTTTGTGCATATTAGTTCTTTTCTTTTCTGACCTTTGTTTACTTAAATAACTCATATCTTCAATCTCCTTTCCTCACTCTAACACATTTAACTTACCAAGTCCAGTCTCTAACTTACCAAAACCATAAAACATAATTGCTCACTACAATAAAGCTCAGCAAGGCATTTTAAAAGCAAACCCATGGTGCAGGTTGTTTTTTTTAGATGCAACTGACTCACATTTTGTTTTTCTCTACTCAAACAAAGACATTCCTAAGGAAAGGAGTCAGCTGCTCTGTGAAATGACAAAGCATTGTTAATTCTTTTTATTATCTATTTATTAATTTTCAAAATTTATAACACAATTTTAAATATAAGTGGAAATTACACAAACAATAATAGAAAGAAATAGAAAAAAGCTGACATAAAAATAAAGAAACCATAAATTCATTTCACACACTAGCAATCATAGTCAGCTTTAAACCTTACTTATATAATCAAAGTAATATAGAGCAAACACCATAATGCTGGGGAGAGGCTTTAAGTTAATATAGGTAGTCTCAATCCATGAAAAAAAATTCAAAGAAAAGGCTTAACATAGACTTTCCTGCACTATATTTATACTTTCTTAGGTAGTGGGGACGAAGTGACTATTTTTCTTTGCTCGATGAAGCTTTTCAAGTGATCAGACATGAGAAATACAAAAATTTCCTGATTCTTTTTTAGCAAACATTTGCATGGAAACCTCAGTATAAATGAATAACCCAAGGATATAAAGTCTTGGCGGAGAGCCAAGAACTCTTTTCTCCGCAACTGAGTTGTTAAAGCAAGATCAGGGAAAATCTTAACACCTTTGTCATAGAATGAGATGGGATACTTTGAAAAAATATTTCTTCATGACCTTATTCAGGTCAGGGTAACTTATAAAAGAAACTATCAATGTGCCCCAATCTATCACGTGATTAGAATTTTCTAAAAGCTCTGTAATATTTCCCTGAAAAGGTAGTTCAGGTGTATTTAAATTTGAAATTCTTTTTGGCAGGAAATAGCAAACATTAATATTAGGTAAATCATTTTCCTCAAAACCTAATACTTCTTTGAGAAACTTGAGGAAAGTTCCCAAGGGTACTTCCCCCACAACTCTAGGAAAATTAAGGAGACGTAAGTTCAAATGCTTTAAATTGTTCTCAAAGTTTTCTATTTGTCTTTCTAGAAGAGCTCTATCTTTTACCACCGCAGCATGGAATTCCATATTCTTTTTCTCTGTCTCTTCAAGCACTTTAATCCTCTCCTCTGATTTTTTAATAGATTTTTGTAACAACTGAATTTCTTATTGGCTTTTCCCACTGTTACTGTCCATTTTTTTCTCAAGTCTCTTAATATTTGTCAACATTTCAGCCATTAGGTCCCACATTAACTCTAAGGTGACCACGGCAGGTCGAGTTACAATGTCCAAGGACTCACCACCAGCAGTCGGGTCTACTCCTCCGGTCGCACCATCGTTCAGATCCAGATCACCTTCCCCTTCCTCTGGCTTCTGACTCGATGTCTCCGTGGCTTGATCCTCCGCTCCGACTGCTCGGGTCAGAGTCGCTGACCCGGAAGGAGTAACCTCCTCTGTAGCGTTTCCCGGGCATTGTTCCCCCGTTCTCTGTGCCGGTTGTGGTCTGCGATCTGGGCTCAGCGACGCCTCCTCAGCCAGGTCGGGCTGTCCTCCCAAAACGCCCGACCGATCTGGATCCTTGGCTCCCGGGTTTAGTGCAGGTGAGTACATAAATCGCATGATTTCCTGCTGTATCGGTGATTGTAGGGGTAGTGAGGGAAAAATTCTCACCTTCCCCTTGCGCTTTGGCGGCATTATCTCAAAAAGAAATTCAAATGCTGAATAGTCTAGGAGAAACCAGTGACTACGACCTCCGTCTATGCCGCTATTTTGCCTCTCCCTAAAGCATTGTTAATTCTGACATATAACTTTTACATAAGATAACACTACAGCGTCACACCTATGTCATCAGACTCACTTCCACATACTTTCAAACAACTTCCAGTAATGACATTTCAATTTCTGCATTCCCTGTACTGACAAGATAAAGATTTATCTTTTTTTTTCTTTTGCACTGTAAACAAAACTGAACATTCTTGCTGACTCAAGGCTATTCTTCTTCTTCTTAATATCTTTTAATTCCTTGCCAATCTGTTTTTAAACTAAACACACAAATCTCTGTTTTTAAACTAAACAGATCAATTCATTAAAATGTAGTCTCCTTTTTTTTCCTCTGTCTTTCTGTCCGTTCCTCTGCATCCGCCACTCAGCTGACTCCCCTTCTTTATTTTTAACTCTCTCTCTGCACTGATTCTCAAGGCGGGAGTTTTAAATTTTAACGATAGTAATTGACTTCTTGGGAACTCTGAAACAAGGAAAAATAATACATCCTCTTCTAATAATAAAGCAAATCTAATTATTAAATGAAAATAACTTTAAATAAACACAGTTGTAAAAATTAAAATGAAACTATGAGCAACATACAACTCTTAAGACTCACTATAATGACAACAGTCTGTGAACATAAGATTCCTTGTACCAAGAAGGGGTTAAATCACACATCCCTGTGCTATACTGAGCGGGAGGGGAGCAAAGAAAGAAAGACAGCATAGCAGTTTAAAAACACCAAACTTTTTTTCTTCAAATGCTCTCTCTCTCTCTCTGGTGGGGGCCAATTTACTCCAAGGGCTCCCTGAAACCAATGATCCACAGCTTTTAAGTTTACACTACAACTAATAGTCTATTGAGCAAGAAAACAACACCTATCTCCATAACCTTAACTCCTCATCAGACTAATTATAACTTTCAAACTTACCCATTGGGGCAGATTTTAAAAGGCCTGCGCACGCCGGCGCGCCTATTTTGCATAGGCCGCCAGTGCGCGTAAAGCCCCCGGGACGCGCGTAAGTCCCGGGGCTTTCGAAAAAGGGCGGGAGGGGGCGTGTCTGGGGGCGTTCCCGAAATGACACGGCATTTTGGGGGCGTGCCGCGGTGTTTCGGGGGCGGGCCCAGGGGCGTGGCGCCGGCCCGGGGGCGTGGTCGAGGCCTCCGTACCAGCCCCCAGGACCGGAGGACGGAGCGGGGCTGCCGGCCAGTGCGCGCAAAGTTAAGGGGGGGGTTTAGATAGGGCCGGGGCGGTGGGTTAGGTAGGGGAAGGGAGGGGAAGGTGGGGGGAGGGCGAAGGAAAGTTCCCTCCGAGGCCGCTCCGAAATCGGAGCGACCTCGGAGGGAACGGAGGCAGGCTGCGCGGCTCGGTGCGCGCAGGCTGCCGATTTTGGGCAGCCTTGCGTGCGCCGACCCCGGATTTTATAAGATACGCGCGGCTACGCACATATCTTATAAAATCTGCTGTACTTTTGTTCGCACCTGCTGCGCGAACAAAAGTACGCGCTCCCGTAGATTTTGAAAATCTACCTCATTGTGTCTATGGGCACATACAAACAACTTTGACATTTACTTAATTCCCTCTTTCTCCTTTTGAAACTGCTGTGATTCATACTGTACCAGCAAACCTCTCAGCAGGCATGCCAGGCAAAATCTTAGAACAAAGGACTAACTGCTGCTGGTTAGCCTTCTGTGTACTGGAAGTTAACTGAACTCCATAATTAACTCCGCAGCTCCCAGCACGCTGGCAATTGTAATATGAAACTATTGTAGTGCCAAACTGCCCAGTCATGCATCCTAGGACAATGAAATGACTGTTGCTGTTTTAAAAACTCTAGTATATTATTTCTAGGGATGTGAATTTTTTTTTGACGATTTAAAATATCGTCCGATATAATTTAAAACGTCAAAAATTGTTAGAGCCGTGATACAATAACAATTCCCCAGATTTATCGTCAAAAAATCGTAAATCGGGGGAAGGGGGAGGAAAAGGGGGAGGGCGGGAAAACCGGCACACTAAAACAACCCTAAAACCCACCCCGACCCTTTAAAATAAATCCCCCACCCTCCCGAACCCCCCCAAAATGCCTTAAATTACCTGGGGTCCAGAGGAAGGGTCCCAGTGTGATCTTTTACTCTCGGACCTCCTGTGCGTTGTAGAAATGGCGCCGGCGCTACCTTTGCCCTGTCATATGACGGCTACCTTTGCCCTGTCATATGACAGCTAATACATATATTGTGACATCAATCCAATTCAATAATCTTTATTGGTGAAAAAATTCATGAAAAATATTCACAATTAATCCAAAGTGCCCCACACAATAGATATAATATCTTGATAAAAACAATAGACAAAATTCACACACCACCCATACTACACATATACACATACATTCTGCATTCAACTTCTCATAAAAATCATTTCCAATTTTCTAAACGTTCAAATATAAACATTAAATGTAAATCTTCACATAGCACATCATCAGGTGTTGATACATTTCACTTCGTAAGCAGAAAGAGTTATATTGCACTTTAATTCTTGCGTTCCAAGAACGTCAATCCTTTTATTCTCCTTTTATTCTCTCTACATGTTTCGCCTGTCCTCAGGCTTCTTCAGGAGAGTTCTTTCAAACAATCTCCCACTGCTCATGTACAACATCTATCCATAGGGTCTTCTAAAAACATTCATACAAAAACATTTTTTAAACATTCAGTTAATACATTATGTATGTAAATTTGATTCTTTATAAAGTTCTTCAAAAAAACTCCCATACCTGCACGTCCCAAAAGGCTTGCCCAGACGCACAAATCAGCACATCCCCAACTCTTGTTTCAAAGCATTTCAATTGTTCAAATGCACTAAACACATCTCTCAAAAGTATTCAAACTGGAAAAGAACAGATCAAAATGACTTCTAATAAAAAATCATTCCCTCAAGAGTTCACCAGTATGCAAAACAACCAAGGATTCTTACCTTTCTTATCTTAGGCAGAAAAACCACCTTCACATCATTTCAAAGAGACGCCTCCATCGAGTGAAAAAACGGAAGTGAAACAAACTCTTCTCTTCCATCCTTTTAAACCACTCTGCCCCAATCAGAGCTCAACTCAAAACTATCCCCACCCCTTAAAGCATATAATGTCTAAACCAATCTGCAATGCCACTAAACCAAACAGTTGCCACTCCCAAGCACGCCAGATTCAAACCAATCAAAGAAAACAAATGAAAAAACTTTGCAGCCAGAGTACAAGTTCTAAAAACATGTTACCCAATCGATCTTATCATTCAATCCTTTTGGCCATAAAGTCTGTAAATTAAAAATCCATCGCTGTTCCTTCTGCAGTAATATTTTGTTTATATTACCACCCCGTCTAGCAGAGACCTTCTGAAGTACAAAAAAACGGAGTTCTTCTACCTTGTGATTGTACTCACGCCAATGTTTCACTAGGGGAGCTGTCTCCACCACATTTCTAATTCTGCTACAATGCTCTAGGATTCGAAGTCTCACCATCCTTGATGTTTTTCCTACATCTTTACCTGATGTACCAGAATCTACCCTGCTCATTACAATGGATATTGAATCACTTTATTCAAATATCCCTCAGAGAGCTACAATAGAATTAGTGCAGGAGATTTTGGATACCAGGACAGATAAGAAGGTTCCAACACATTTTTTGGTAGAATTGGCTACAATAGCGCTCACTCAAAATTATTTTTTGTTTCAAAATGATTTTTACCAGCAAGTACATGGAACAGCTATGGGCGCGACGATGGCACCTGACCTCGCATGCTTGTACGTGTCAGCTTTTGAAGAAAAATTTGTTTACTCATCATTGTGGTACAAGCATGTGAGGTTATGGTGCCGTTACATTGATGATGTCCTGGTTATTTGGTCTGGTACACAATGTGAATTTCAAGAATTTTTTCATTATCTAAATGTACAAGATATTAATCTTAAGTTTATTAGTGATGTTCAAAATCAATGGGTTCCATTTTTGGATATGAAGGTGGGAAAGAAGGGTGGAAAAATTGTCACTGAGTTATATCGAAAATCAATTGATAGAAATAGTTTGTTACATTTCAACAGTTTTCATCCCAAGCATGTTAGGGAAAATATCCCCGTAGGACAGTTCTTTAGGGTAAGAAGAATCTGTTCTGATGTACAGTCCTTTAAGATTCATGCCCAAGATTTACAAGAAAGATTTAGTGCAAGGGGTTATCCCACACGTATAGTGAAGCAAGCTTATAAAAGAGCTCGGTATATTAATAGAGATCTATTGTTACATCCGAAGCCAAAACAGAATGCACCAGCTTTAGTATGTGTTTTACCTTATTCAAATCGAGTTGGGGACCTCATAGAGGTTGTTAAAAATCATTGGCATCTTGTAAGTGGCTTTATGGGTATGCAGGATCCCCCTATGTTCTCTTTTAGGAGATCTAGAAATTTGAGGGATATTTTAGTTCACTCAGATTTGAGAGGTAGTGAGTACCGAAAAGATACAGTTGGTGGGCATTACCCTTGCACTAAGTGTAGTGTGTGCAAACTTTGTTTATCATTGAAAGATTTTTCACATCCTGTTTCCGGGAAAAATTTTTTCTTAAAGCATTCTACAACATGTCAAACAAGTTCCGTGGTATATGTTGTACAATGCCCTTGTGGGCTTCTATATGTAGGAAAAACATCGAGGATGGTGAGACTTCGAATCCTAGAGCATTGTAGCAGAATTAGAAATGTGGTGGAGACAGCTCCCCTAGTGAAACATTGGCGTGAGTACAATCACAAGGTAGAAGAACTCCGTTTTTTTGTACTTCAGAAGGTCTCTGCTAGACGGGGTGGTAATATAAACAAAATATTACTGCAGAAGGAACAGCGATGGATTTTTAATTTACAGACTTTGTGGCCAAAAGGATTGAATGATAAGATCGATTGGGTAACATGTTTTTAGAACTTGTACTCTGGCTGCAAAGTTTTTTCATTTCTTTTCTTTGATTGGTTTGAATCTGGCGTGCTTGGGAGTGGCAACTGTTTGGTTTAGTGGCATTGCAGATTGGTTTAGACATTATATGCTTTAAGGGGTGGGGATAGTTTTGAGTTGAGCTCTGATTGGGGCAGAGTGGTTTAAAAGGATGGAAGAGAAGAGTTTGTTTCACTTCCGTTTTTTCACTCGATGGAGGCGTCTCTTTGAAATGAGGTGAAGGTGGTTTTTCTGCCTAAGATAAGAAAGGTAAGAATCCTTGGTTGTTTTGCATACTGGTGAACTCTTGAGGGAATGATTTTTTATTAGAAGTCATTTTGATCTGTTCTTTTCCAGTTTGAATACTTTTGAGAGATGTGTTTAGTGCATTTGAACAATTGAAATGCTTTGAAACAAGAGTTGGGGATGTGCTGATTTGTGCGTCTGGGCAAGCCTTTTGGGACGTGCAGGTATGGGAGTTTTTTTGAAGAACTTTATAAAGAATCAAATTTACATACAAAATGTATTAACTGAATGTTTAAAAAATGTTTTTGTATGAATGTTTTTAGAAGACCCTATGGATAGATGTTGTACATGAGCAGTGGGAGATTGTTTGAAAGAACTCTCCTGAAGAAGCCTGAGGACAGGCGAAACATGTAGAGAGAATAAAAGGAGAATAAAAGGATTGACGTTCTTGGAACGCAAGAATTAAAGTGCAATATAACTCTTTCTGCTTACGAAGTGAAATGTATCAACACCTGATGATGTGCTATGTGAAGATTTACATTTAATGTTTATATTTGAATGTTTAGAAAATTGGAAATGATTTTTATGAGAAGTTGAATGCAGAATGTATGTGTATATGTGTAGTATGGGTGGTGTGTGAATTTTGTCTATTGTTTTTATCAAGATATTATGGGGTAGATTTTCAGAGCCCTGCTCGCCTAAATCCGCCCAAAACCGGGCGGATTTAGGCGAGCAGGGCCCTGCGCGCCGGGAAGCCTATTTTACATAGGCCTCCCGGCGCGCGCAGAGCCCCGGGACTCGCGTACGTCCCGGGGTTTTCGGAGGGGGGCGTGTCGGGGGCGTGTCGGGGGCGGGCCCGGTCGACGCGGCGTTTCGGGGGCGTGTCGGCCGCGTTTTGGGGGCGGGTATGGGGCGTGGCTACGGCCCGGGGGCGTGGCCGCGCCCTCCGTACCCGCCCCCAGGTCGCGGCCCGGCGCGCAGCAGGCCCGCTGGCGCGCGGGGATTTACGTCTCCCTCCGGGAGGCGTAAATCCCCCGACAACGGTAAGGGGGGGGGTGTAGACAGGGCCGGGTGGGTGGGTTAGGTAGGGGAAGGGAGGGTAAGGTGAGGGGAGGGCAAAGGAAAGTTCCCTCCGAGGCCGCTCCGATTTCGGAGCGGCCTTGGAGGGAACGGGGGGAGGCAGCGCGGCTCGGCGCGCGCAGGCTATACAAAATCGATAGCCTTGCGCGCGCCGATCCAGGATTTTAGTGGATACGCGCGGCTCCGCGCGTATCTACTAAAATCCAGCGTACTTTTGCTTGAGTCTGATGCGCAAGCAAAAGTAGGCTGTTCGCGCGCCTCTTAAAATCTACCCCTTTATCTATTGTGTGGGGCACTTTGGATTAATTGTGAATATTTTTCATGAATTTTTTCACCAATAAAGATTATTGAATTGGATTGATGTCACAATATATGTATTAGTTGTAATTGGTTTGTGATATATGAATAATTAGCCAGGATTGGGTATCCTGTCATATGACAGGGCAAAGGTAGCGCCGGCGCCATTTTGTTTTTTTGTCCCCCGATGGCAGGAGCATAGGAGATAGCTCCCGGACCCCCGCTGGACCCCCAGGGACTTTTGGCCAGCTTGGGGGGTCTCCTGACCCCCACAAGACTTGCCAAAAGTCCAGCGGGGGTCCGGAACGACCTCCTGCAGTCGAATCGTGTTGCCGTACGGCCGGCGCCATTTTGCGCAAAAAAGTTGTTAAGTCTGTAAACCGTTGTGAAGGCTTGCTCCAAACAACGATATATAAAAGCCGATAAATAAATAAAAATAAATAAATGTGAGGGAAAGGTCAAATCTGTGCAGTGCACTTCATTCTTAGATGAAAGAACAGTACTAGATAAAATCTTGCATGACGAATCAGATATTGATGATGATGATGATGAGGAGGAGGAGTATGATGATGATGTTGATGATCAATCTGATGTGGATTTCCTAATGGGTGAATCTGCTAACAAGGGGAAGGGAAAATCTGTTGAAATATCTCAGAGTTTTTTGGCTAGTAAAAATTCTGAAGAGGAGGAGGAGAACACTAGGGATGTGCAGAAGGAAAAAAATTGTTTCGATTCGGTTTTCATTTCGCCAGGACCCAAATTTGTTGCATTAGTTTCATAGGTGGCAAAACCAATTCATTGATTAGTTTTATTGGTTGTCCGTTTTCGAATTAAAGTCAATGGGGGAAGTATTTGCAGCCTATTTTTGGCTGCAGAATTGGGGTTTTCTTATCAATTCTGATGAAACTTCTGGGGAACAATCATCAGAATGAGAAAAAAGCTCCAAGGTACGTAGACTGTCGCAAAGTGGCACCAAATTGGCATGAATAGCCTAAGGCACTGTAAAGGGGCAAAGGGGTACCAGGAGTGGCAAGAGTACTTTAACAGAGGTGCAAAGCAGCAGCGGGAGTGTAAAAAAAACACCGCAGCTTCAAAAGAGAGCACTGATAACAGATGCATGAGCCCTTGAAGGCAGGACAACATGCAAAGTGGCAAGACAAGTGGCATCAACATCCTACAGCACAATGAAGGGGGAACATAGCAAGCAGAGTGTCAGAAAAAACCACGAGGTGCCGATAAAATGACAAAGCAGCAGAAAGACTAGCACCAACACACTGAGGAACCATGATAGTGGCAAGAACAAAACAAGGAGTAGAGTGAGTCGTCTGGTGTATGGCAGCAAGGCAGAGTGGCAGAAAGTTGATAGGGGCAAGACAGGCTGCAGAGCAGAGATAGTCTGGTCCCTGTGGTTTTGATAGGGGCAATACAGGCTGGCCCCGGGGTGAGTTCCCTCTCCTTTGCGCAGGAAAGGGCTCCCTAGAATGGGTTCGTGACTAGAGTGGGGTGTTTCCGTTAGTGTCTAGTGAGCTCTCGCTAGTCTTTTAAAATCTGGTGGACTTAGCAGATATACAAACGAACATTTTCAAGGACGAGGCAGAGGAGATTTCCATGTGAACAGCGGTTCAACATGGGTCAGCAGGTGTTAAGAGATTGGCTACACCCGGGGTGAGTTCCCTTTCCTTTGCACAGGAAAGGGCTCCCTGAAATGGGTTGGCCCCTAGAGTGGAGCACAAGCCTTCAAGCGTGGTAAGTCGACATGGAGGAGGTTTCCATGTGAATAGCGGTTCTGGTTCAACATGGGTCAACAGGTGCTAAGAGATAGGCTGGCTACACCCGGGGTGAGTTCCCTTTCCTTTGCACAGGAAAGGGCTCCCTGAAATGGGTTGGCCCCTAGAGTGGAGCACAAGCCTTCAAGCGTGGTAAGTCGACATGGAGGAGGTTTCCATGTGAATAGCGGTTCTGGTTCAACATGGGTCAACAGGTGCTAAGAGATAGGCTGGCTACACCCGGGGTGAGTTCCCTCTCATTTGTGCAGGAAAGGGCTCCCTGAAATGGGTTGGCCCCTAGAGTGTGGTGGCTCCATTGGCGTCTAGTGATTACCCAGAAGCTATTTGTTATGGTCGCCGGCCGCGGTGGTCCGCGGTCAGGACCGACTGTCATGGCCGCCGGTCGTGGCAGCCCGCGACCAGGGCAAAAGCCTACTCACAGGGTCGGGCGTTTCCCAGGCTCCAGCGGGCGCGGACGGTCCTCTCCCATGCTTCTCTCATGGCTATTTCCGCTGACGGCGGCCGGCCGCATGGCTCCTCTCTTGCCAGGTTGACTCCGCCCTCCTCTGGGACTCACTAGGGCCACGCGCATGGCTGCAGGCTAAAATTAAAGGAACCACGACAGGATGTTGTCATGGTTCCTCCCTTGGACTCCTCCCTGTATTTTTTGTATTTAAAGCAAGGTCTGCTCCTTAGACCTTGCCTTGGTATTGAGGCTTCCTGTTTGGTCAAGTTCTGAGCTCAGAGTTCCTTGGTTCCTCCGACCAAGCCTGTTCTTGTTTGTTTGTTCCCACTTCTGCTCTTCTCCCTCCTTGGCTTGTGGCATTGACTGGACCGGATTCAGACCTCTCTCCTGGCATTGACTCTGGACCGGCTTCTGACCTCTCTCCTGGTGTTGCGTTCATGCCTGTTCTCGCCCTCACTCCACCCTCTCTACCTTTGTGGCAACTCCCTTCAGGTCTGACGGACAGATGCTTCTGCGGCTTCTCCTCGCTGCTTCTCCCCGGAATCCCCGGGCTGGCCTGACGCTGCGGATCTACCACGTTCCTGCTGAAGTAAGGGCGCGCGCGCATGCTCCAGAGTTTGTACGGCAAGGGAGCGAACCTCGGGGGCGTCCCCCTGTAGTGACGTCATCCGCTTCCAACTTAAAAGGTCTTTGCTTGCAACTATGAATCGAGTTAGCAAGGGGAATTCTTTATCACTGCTCTGCCTCCATGAACTTACTAGAGATGTGAATCGTGTCCTCGATCGTCTTAACGATCGATTTCGGCTGGGAGGGGGAGGGAATCGTATTGTTGCCGTTTGGGTGTGTAAACTATCGTGAAAAATCGTTAAAATCGTGAGCCGGCACACTAAACCCCCCTAAACCCCACCCCGACCATTTAAATTAAATCCCCCACCCTCCCGAACCCCCCCCCCCAAATGCTTTAAATTACCTGGGGATCCGGCGGTGGTCCAGAACGGCGGCGGTCCGGAACAGCCCCCTCAATAGAATCGTGTTGTCTTCAGCCGGCGCCATTATTCAAAATGGCCGCCGCAAAATGGCGGCGGCCATAGACAAAAACGATTCGACGGAGGTCGTTCCGGACCCCCGCTGGACTTTTGGCAAGTCTTGTGGGGGTCAGGAGGCCCCCCCAAGCTGGCCAAAAGTTTCCTGGGAGTCCAGCGGGGTTCCGGGAGCGATTTCTTGCCGCGAATCGTTTTCGTATGGAAAATGGCGCCGGCAGGAGATCGAGTGCAGGAGGTCGTTCAGCGGCGGTCCGGAACCCCCGCTGAAAGACCTCCTGCAGTCGATCTCCTGCCGGCGCCATTTTCCATACGAAAACGAGTTGCGGCAAGAAATCGCTCCCGGAACCCCGCTGGACTCCCAGGAAAATTTTGGCCAGCTTGGGGGGGCCTCCTGACCCCCACAAGACTTGCCAAAAGTCCAGCAGGGGTCCGGAACGACCTCCTCCGTCGAATCGTTTTTGTCTATGGCCGCCGCCATTTTGCAGCGGCCATTTTGAAAAATGGCGCCGGCTGAAGACAACACGATTCTATTGAGGGGGCCGTTCCGGACCGCCGCCGTTCTGGACCACCGCCGGATCCCCAGGTAATTTAAAGCATTGGGGGGGGGTTCGGGAGGGTGGGGGATTTAATTTAAAGGGTCGGGGTGGGTTTTAGGGGGTTTTAGTGTGCCGGTTTTCCTGCCCTCCCCCTTCCCCCGATTTACGATTTTTAAACGATAAATCGGGGGAATTGGTATTGTATCGTGGCCCTAACGATTTTTTGACGATTTAAAATATATCGGACGATATTTTAAATCGTCAAAAAACGATTCACATCCCTAGAACTTACCTAGGGGTACCCGCTCCTCGGGGGCCCTGCTCTCTCTTATTGATTTCAGATTGCTAAGATGGGATCCGGTACTCGCTTCTCAAGGGCTTACGTCCCTGAATGCTCAGAAGACTCCTTACTGCCTGTAAGCGATCACAGACGTGAACATTGTGAGTTCTATTACAGATAGGAACCGGTACTCGCTCCACGAGGGCCTATGTTCCTAATCCCTGAAGACTCCCTTCTGTCTAAGACGTTATCGCAGGTACGGAGATCATGAATTATTATTGCAAATTGCAGATAGGAACCGGTACTCCCTCCACGAGGGCCCATGTTCCTAAAACCCTCCAAAGACTCTCTTCTCTTCCAGAAGCCATCTCATACACAGATATTGTGAATTCTTATTCCAAACTGCATATAGGAATCAGTACTCGCCTACGGCTCCTGTTCCTGAATATACTAAAGACTCTTTGTTGCATAAGAAGCCATTACAGATATCTACAATTGTGAGTGTACCATCTACTACTGGTAATGTATCCAGCATACCCTATCTACTCACTACCTATAGTCTCTCTCTCTACAGCTCAACAACCCAGAGATCACAGTTCCAATATCTGAAGGACTTCAGCCCTGCCGAGCACATCAGCTCACTACTGCAACCTCTGGTGGTTCTACTTCCTGTCTAATAAAGAACTATCTGTGTTTGTCTCCATACTCCAGCCTAGCCGGTGGTCCCTCTCAGAATATCCTCCTGGGGGCGCTGTCATCTGTGATCGGCCCAGGGATTCACCAATTTCCATAAAGTGTTTATTCCTTACACTACTAGAGCGGTATCATACAGACTGCCACTCCGTGGGAGTCAACCCACAACAGATCATTAACTCTGCCTACGGAGTATTCCATATTGTTAGCTCATCCCCCTGGGGGAACAGCATTGAACAGATAGCTAACTCCTAGCATCAGATCCTGAACAGATTGCCAACTCTGCCCCCCTGGCGGGGTGATCTCTAACAGATTGCTAACTCCGCCTCCCTGGAGGGTGCTCCATAACAGATTGCTAACTCCTCCCCGCTGGAGGAGCAGATCTATAACAGATTGCTAACTCCTCCTTCAACGGGAGTCTCCAGCAGACAGATTAGAACACCTGGCATTGACTCTGGACCGTCTTCTGACCATTCACCCATTTGGACTACAGGACCTGCTTTCAACCACTCTTCGGCTGTCACTACTGGATGGACTTATGACCTGCTGGAGGTGCCAGCGGTCTGGAGACCATGTCCTGCAGAAGGCACCTGCATCCAGACCAACTCTCTGTCCTCTATGATTCACCTAAGTCCACACAGTCCTGGTCCCTATGGGCTCCTCCTTGGGGGAACAAGGACTTCCAGTGGTGAAGCATCTCTTCAACTTCTGCAGTATCAGGCATCGCTTTCTGATGAGAGGGTCTATGAGGGTTCACTTTCTCTGAAGTAGCCCTTACCCTTCCTCGGACTAAGGGTCCACTTCCAGGTTCATAACACTATTAACTGTACTTATGCACTTCAGCTGATGACAAATGAGCTCTCAGAAATAAGAAAACGGCTACTCAAGTCCAAATCTACAATATCAACCTATGTTGACTTTGTAGTTTACACAGTGCCTTTATAAACTATGGGAACACAGAGGATGAACTAGAGTACAGCTACCACCAGTTTCTATAGTACTAGAAACATTAATGTTGGCACATAAGAAACATCAATTGAAAATGACCCTTATTATTATTATTATTATTATTTAACATTTTTCTATACCGAACTTCATGACAAGCTTCATATCAGGCCGGTTTACATCAAACTTAGGGGTTAACTTAACAAAACCATATAACAAGAAGGCCGAGGCGCAGATACAAATAACATGGAGAATAAACTTGGGGGCTAGAGTAGCCAGGAAACAAAGGACAGAAAAAACTGGAGAATGAACACGAATGAATATACAATGGCTGGGTCGGACATTTAGTCTGAGCTATATGATGAAAACTGTTGCACTGTTAGGTTTCGGGGAAGGCTTGGACGAAAAGCCAAGTCTTGATTTTTTTTCGGAAGGTAGTCAGGCGGGGTTCCAGTCTTAGGTTAGTCGGCAGGTTGTTCCAGATGATGGGGCCAACTGTGGAGAATGCTCGTTCTTTCGTGGAGGTTAGACGGGTGGATTTATTTGGGGGAACTTGAAGGGTTCCTTTGTGTGCTGCTCTGATGGGTCTTGCAGATGTGTATAGTTTGAGAGGGAACCGAAGGTCTAAAGGAAGTTGGTTGTGTATGGATTTGTGGATAATGGTGAGTGCTTTGTGCAAAATTCTGTATTTAATAGGTAACCAGTGTAAATTTCTAAGTATAGGGGTGATGTGAGTTCTCCGGTTAGTGTTGGTTAATATCCTGGCTGCTGAGTTCTGGAGCATCTGTAGTGGTCTAGTGGCAGAGATCGGGAGTCCTAAGAGGAGAGTGTTGCAGTAGTCGGTTTTGGAAAATATTGTTGACTGGATTATGAAGGTCATGAAAACTATTGAGCATATGAAATATCCAAGCTCCAAGCTGGACATACAGGCAAAGCATTAGAGTACAGGCCCTTGTAGGAACATAAGGCCTGGACGGACAGGCACAGCATTAGAGGTCAAGCCCTTATAGGGACGTAAGGCCTGGATGGACAGGCACAGCATTAGAGGTCAAGACCTTGTAGGTACATAAGGCCTGGATGGACAGGTACAGCATTAGAGGTCAAGCCCTTGTAGGGATATAAAGCCTGGACGGACAGGCACAGCATTACAGGTCAAGCCCTTGTAGGGACATAAAGCCTGGATGGACAAGCACAGCATTAGTGGTCAAGCCCTTACAGGAATGTAAAGCCTGGACGAACAGGCACTGCATTAGAGGTTAAGCCCTTGTAGTGACATAAGGCCTGGATGGACAGGCACATCGATAGAGGTCAAGCCCTTGTAGGGACATAAGGCAAGGACAGACAGGCACAGTATTAAAGGTCAAGCCATTGTAGGGACGTAAGGCCTGGATGGACAGGCACAGCGATAGAGATCAAGGCCTTGTAGGGACGTAAAGCTTGGATGGACAGGCACTGCATTAGAGGTCAAGCCCTTGTAGTGACATAAGGCCTGGATGGACAGGCACATCGATAGAGGTCAAGCCCTTGTAGGGACGTAAGGCATGGACAGACAGGCACAGTATTAGAGGTCAAGCCCTTATAGGGATGTAAGGCCTGGATGGACAGGCACAGCGATAGAGATCAAGCCCTTGTAGGGACATAAAGCCTGGATGGACAGGCACAGCATTAGAGGTCAACACTTGTAGGGATATAAGGCCTGGACAGACAGGCACAGTGTTAGAGGTCAAGCCCTTCTAAATACCCAGAAGCTTTTAACTGTAATTATGCACTTCAGCTGATGACAAAGGAACATGAAGAGCTGTCAGAAATAAGAAAATCGCTACTCAAGTCTAAATCTACAATATCAACCTATGTTGACTTTGTAGTTTACACAGTACCTCTGTAAACTATGGAACACAGAGGATGAACTAAGGTGCAACTACCACCAGTTTTCTATAGTACTAGAAACATTAATGTTGGCACCTAAGAAAGATTTAGGGAAAATGGCCCATATTATGAAGGTCATGAAAACTATTGAGCATATGAAATATGCAAGCTCCAAACATCTGAAGTCAGCTTTTTATGTTCTTACATTCCTAACATTGCAAAACAGAAAAAAGAATATTCTGGAAAGAAGTGATGCACAAATACATGAAACTGAAATTTGAAATACTAGAAGTAAACTCAGACAGGCACAGCATTTGAGGTCAGGCCCTTGTAGGGACGTACGGCCTGGACAGTTGACATGATAGATATCGCTGAGCCACTTTGGCTAGGTGTGGCCAGACAGTGGACTTGTGTGCCCAATATGCCAGCAGATCTGTCTGCATGTCCTCTGTGGCTCTGCGAGATACCGTGTCACTGACATTTGTGCTGGTGTCTCCTTTACTTGGGTGGGCTGAGAGTCACTCATGCCAGCTGCTTTCTCTCTAGCCCGTAGCAGAACAGATGATTCTTTAAGGGCAACATGGTATTGGTGTACTGAAATGGAGGAGGAGGAAGTACTAGCTGTCACTGACAGTGCTGCTCCTGCTTGGGCTAGCACAACTCTCTGAAGTGCCTGCTGTTTCCTCCTCTGCTTCATGCCTAATCTGTCTCTGCCTATGGCATTCCTGTTCATGGACTTTTATTAACAGCAGGTCCTTCACAAATGTGAGATAATTGGACTGTAGGGTGAGTTTCCCTTTCACACGGGGATCACAGACTGTGGCGAGCATGTATGTCTGCCAACCCCTTGTAGGACACTAGCTGATTAAATAGTAAATTCATCTGTAAATTTAAAATACTCTCATTCCAACTCCCTTAGTATCCTAAACTTAACTAGGAACTCAAAAAACTAAGATGAAGGCAGCAGTCCAGCAGCAAGAGAGGGTCTTTCCAGTCTTTTGCATTGAGTGTCACATGTATGAATTTGTACCTGCCGGTGAGAGATTGGAGGAGCTGAGGCAGACAGAGAGGTACATTGATGACACCTTCAGGGACATAGTAGCCAAATCCCAAATCCAGTCTGGCAGCCCCAGTGCTGCCTTGGATCAGAAAGGTCTTCCAGTAGGAGAACATCACCCTGATGTAGCAGGAAGTGATATAATAGCAAGGGCATGCTCTCCAGGTGATATATTGTCCTCTCACACTGAGGACAAGTCTCCCAGGGCTACTGCCAGGAGGGAAGGGTTAGGCCAGCCATCATAGTTGGTTATTCGATTATTAGAAATGTAGATAGCAGGGTGGCTGGTGGACGTGAGGACCGCCTGGTAACTTGCCTGCCTGGTGCGAAGATGGCAGACCTCACGTGTCACCTAGATAGGATTATAGACAGTGCTGGGGAGGAGCCGGCGGTCGTGGTACATGTGGGCACCAATGGCATAGGAAAATGTGGGAAAGAGAGATTCTGGAAGCCAAATTTAGGATTTTAGGTAGGAAGCTGAAATCCAGAACCTCCAGGGTGGCATTCTCTGAAATGCTTCTTGCTCCAGGTGCAGGTCCCCAGAGACAGGCAGTGCTCCAGAGTTTCAATGCGTGGATGAGACGATGGTGCAGAGAAGAGGGATTCAGCTTTGTGAGGAACTGGGGAAAGCTTTGTGGAAAGGGGAGACTTTTCCGAAAGGTTGGGCTCCACCTTAATCAAAGTGGAACCAAGCTGCTGGCACTAATTTTCAAAAGGAGATAGAGCAGCTTTTAAACTAGAACAAGGAAGAAAGCCAACATTCACTAATCACCACCGCCGGACCTAAACTGTGGAACTCTCTCCCTCCTGACCTGAGATTGGAACAATCGACACCCACCTTTAAAAAGAGACTCAAGACATGGTTGTTTAATCAAGCATTCTCCTAATCCCATTAACTATTCTGAACTTTTCAACAATCGACTCAGGCCCGACACAGTCAGTTCCGAAAATATATTCTCCTATTTTATATTGTATTTAAATTGTACTCTCCTTGCTCCGTTGAAGTTATTTATTGCTCTCATTAAGTTGTTTTATTTATTTCCAAGTTCAATCTTCCCTGTTCTCTATAAGACATTATTCTATATGCTGTCAATTTTATTGTTATAATGTAAACCGAATTGATTAGTAACTTTGTTACTAGAACTTCGGTATATAAAACTGTTAAATAAATAAATAAATAAATAAATAAATACATTAATAATCAGTGCATGGTTCAGAGAAATGTATCCTTGAAGGTAACTATTGAAACAGGAGAGTTAACGCATCCCAACAGAGAGGTTCCATTAAAAGCAAACATTGTCCATGTGCCTATATGTAAAAAATCACCCAAGCTAATGATTTCTGAATTATCCCTAACAACTGAAAAGCAGGTTGTTAATACAAACAAAAAACACACTTTGAAATGTCTGTATGCCAATGACAGAAGTCTAAGAAGGAAGATGGGAGAGTTAGAGTGTATAGGAGTAAATGATGAGATTGACATAGTTGGCATCACAGAGACTTGGTGGAAGAAGGATAGACAATGGGACAGTGCTATATCAGGGTACAAATTATATCACAATGATAGGGAGGATCAACTAGGTAGGGATGTGGCACTTTATGTCCGGGAAGGTATAGAGTCCAACAGGATAAAGATCATAGAAGAGACTAAATGCTCAGTAGAATCTATACGGGTAGAAATCCCATGTGTGTTGGGTAAGAGTATAGTGATAGGAGTATACTACCATCCACCTGGACAAAATGGTCAGACAGATGATGAAATGCTAAGAGAAATCAAGGAAGCTAACCAATTTGGCATTGAAATAATAATGGGAGATTTCAATTACCCCAATATTGACTGGGTAAATGTAACATCAGGACTTGCTAGTAGGGATGTGAATCGTGTGCCCTATCGTCTTAACGATCAAAATCGTCTGGCAGGAGAAGAAAATCGTGTTTGGCACGATGTTTTAGTTAAAAAATCATTAAAAATCATTTTTTCCGATTAGTGCGCACTAAAGGGAGTTAGTGTGCACTAACAGAAAATGATACAATTTGACACTTTTCAGGTCAGTTAAGGTCAGTTTAGGAATGAATATGTATTCCTATTGGCTGCCCTCTTATTTATTCATGTTACCAAGATTCCCACTGACAGTATATGGGGGATGGGAAATGGAAACAGTTGGTAGCTTGACAAAAAAAGTAATGTGATCAGTCAATGTGACTAGAACTTGTGCCCTAACCCTGATACCAGGGGTGTTGTGATCTTCCTGCACACAGTGCCTTTTCCACAAGCTGGAGTCAATGTGTGCAGGAAAGAAGACCTGCCTTTTCCCCAGCTGGAGACAGTGTGTGCAGTAAAGGAGATCTGCCTTGTCCACAAGCTGGAGTCAATGTGTGCAGGAAAGGAGACCTGCCTTTTCCCCCAAGCTGGAGTCAATGTGCTGTAAAGGAGACCTGTCTTATCCCCAGGCTGGAGTCAGTGTGTACAGAAAAGAGGACCTGCCTTTTCCCCAAGCTGGAATCAATGTGTGCAGTAAAGGATACCTGCCTTTTCCCCAAGCTGGAATCAATGTGTGCAGTAAAGGAGACCTGCCTTTTCTACAAGCTGGAGTCAATGTGTGGAGTAAAGGAGACCTGCCTTTTCCACATGCTGGAGTCAATGTGTGCAGTAAAGGAGATTTGCCTTTTCCACAGCTGGAGTCAGTGTGTGCAGTAAAGGAGACCTGCCTTGTCCCCAAGCTGGAGTCAGTGTGTGCAGTAAAGGAGATCTACCTTGTCCCCAAGCTGGAGTCAGTGTGTGCAGTAAAGTAGACCTGCCTTTTCCACAAGCTGGAGTCAATGTGTGCAGTAAAGGAGACCTGCCTTTTCCACATGCTGGAGTCAATGTGTGCAGTAAAGGACTTTTCTTCTTTGCCTTTGCAACAGACTCTCTCTGTTGTACCTGGACTGTGCTTCCTGTGCCTTGGCTCAGTGTCTACATGCCTCCAGTGTCTTCATGTTCCTGTGCTTTAGTGTCCTTAATCCCTCTGATCTTCACCTCCGAAGTTTCCTGCCCTTCACCGTGGATCCTACTGTTCCTGTGCCATCTGTTTGTCTCCTCAGGTAGTACCTTCGGACTGTCTCTGGTACTGACCTTGGCCTGCTTCTTGATCTCTCTATAGCAGACGCCTGGACTTCATTATCTTTTCCTGCCTGCTCCGGATCTAACGCCTGAACTTAACGTCATCTCTTCGTTGCCTGACTTGGACCTTCTGCCTGGACTTTACACCATCTCTTCTGAAGGTCGGCTCCTGTCTCGCTGGGTGAACATGCTGTGTACCTGCTCCTAAGGGGCTCTCCCACATTCATAGGCTATCCGTTCCTCGGAGGGCCGTCCTGCCTGATTCCATGGAACCAGTCCTTGTGAGTCCTCCTCCTCACCTATGCCACCTCCCGGAGACGAGTCCCACTGAGGGGATCCTTTGGCGGTCTTCTCCTCTTGCTCCAGCTCAAGGGTCCACATCTTTAGCAACTTGTGTCCAGAGGTTCAGAAGTTACTTCTTACTTCAGATCCATGGCACCTTTAGAGTACATCCCACTCCTCACATCAATATTCAGATGATATCAAAGGGGTTAACACTGGGTGGGTGCCACTGGTCTTCGGTAAACTCCAGACGCCTTTCCTCCTTGCCACAAAATTTGAATTACATAATCAGGCGTAAATGGTGAATAGACTAAACCTTGGGGATCAGCTACTGTATCCAGCACAGTCCACCTCAAATGTCTTGGTTGTTTATCTTGTAAGTTGTATTATGTGTGTTTTATTGTGCAACTCACCTGAAAGGCCTGGTTGAAGTAGGGAAAATGTTTAATAAGTAAATGACCAGCCTCAGGAAGAAGGAGGCCCAGAACAGGAGGAGAAAGCTCCAGGAACTACGCCACAACTCTATGCCTGACTATTGCTTGTTACGCCCGTTGGTCGCAGATGGCTGCAACCTTTGATGCTCTCCTTTTTTCTCCCTGTCTCATCAACCCTGGGACAAATGACGGCGTCCCCCAGCCAACACCAGCCTCCCCAGCGTCTCCAGAACAGCATGGATGTTGACGACTGCCATCTTGAACCTGGTATTACCTAGGACGCGCACATGCACACAAGGACCTCATAAGTACATGTCATGATGGGAACCTCAGGGGCGTCCCCTCCCGATGACATCAGTCATCCTCTGTACTTAAACTGATCGGCCCTTGGCTAAGATGAGTTAGCAAGGAGTTCCTACTTGCCTAATTCCACTCTACCTTGGACTTCCTGTTCCTACGTGGATCTATGACGCTGAGTACCCACTTCTCGGGGGCTCACTTGCACTCTTGGCTATCCGCTTTTCGGAGGGCCTTTCTGCTAGTGTCTCTACCAACCCACTGTCTTGGAGCTATCTGGAACTTCCATCTGAGAGTACTACTCAAATTCTACTTCTTCGCTTGCTGAGTCCGCCTGCGGTGTACCCTGTCCCTCGGGCCACTACCGCTTGCCTCAGCTACCTTCCTAATCATCCTGTGCAGCAAGAACCTAAGAACATAAGAACATGCCATATTGGGTCAGACCAAGGGTCCACCAAGCCCAGCATTCTGTTTCCAACAGTGGCCAATCCAGGCCATAAGAACCTGGCAAATACCCAAAAACTAGGTCTATTCCATGTTACTGTTGCTAGTAATAGCAGTGGCTATTTTCTAAGACAACTTAATTAATAGCAGACTTCTCCTCCAAGAACTTATCCAATCCTTTTTTAAATACAGCTATACTAACTGCACTAACCACATCCTCTGGCAACAAATTCCAGAGTTTAATTGTGTATTGAGTGAAATAGAACTTTCTCCGATTAGTTTTAAATGTACCACATGCTAATTTCATGGAGTGCCCCCTAGTCTTTCTATTATCTAACCTGCCACTCGCTACAGCTTCCTTGGGCTGCCTTGCCTCAGTCATCTACCAGCTCAGATCCTCAGCATATCCCGCGCTGCGGGCCACTACCAGATCTACAACCTGAGGTACACCATCGCATGTGAGAACATCCTGGAATACCCCACTCCGCGGGCCACCACCAGACCTCCATCATCAGCGGCATCCTCTGGGGTATTCCCCCACTGCTCAGAACTGTGTCTTCTCCGCTGTCCTGCTCTGCGGGCCCAGCCTCTTTCTCTATAATAAAGTCTGTCTCCAACAGTGTCCTGTGCAATCGAGTGAGGATCCTCCCTGTGAGCGGAGTCAGCTCTCACCTCGGCCCAGGGTTCACATTCATATAAAACCATAACATTGCTGTGGCACTGCTGAGGTAAGCAGGCTTTTGCTGCTTTTTCTGTTTATGTAAAAAATAAAAGTGCATTTTCTGTTGAAAGCCAGACTCCAGGTGATTTCTGTCCTCTGGCATCGCTCCCTAAAGCCAAGGACCACCCCATGCTAATGCAGTAAGCAGGAACTAGAGATGTGATTAAGGTTCGGCCTTCATTATTGGTCTGCCGCAGGAAAGTTCGTTTTCCTGCGGCGGACTCAACAGGCAGATTTTTTTCGGCCGCCCCGAATTTCGGGGTTAGTGCGCACTATTCTCGAAAAATGAATTTTCCCCAAATTTTGGGAAAATCTGTTTCATTTTTTGGGGTGGCCGAACCAGGACAAATTAGGCAATTTCATTGAAATTGCCTAATTCGTTCTGGATGAATGCACATCCCTAGCAGGAACAGCATTAATTTACTTTAGCATAGAACATATCTAAATGATGGACTGACCATAGGAGGGTTTCTTGATAATGATTTAAAGTTATGAGCCAGGTCAACTGCTCTGTACTATTTGTTTGATTTTACATTTATAATTTATGTATGTTTTACATTTTCTGCCCTGAATGTAGCACATGTTTTTTAAATAAATATAAAAAAATAAAATATAGGTAGGGCCACTTTGCATGGAGCTGTGGAGATCTAATTATTGGGTGCCTGACTCTGATTCCTTTGTGTCTGTGATGATGTTTAGGCCACTTGGCAATGTGAGCTCATAGTAGTGGGAAAAGTGATAAAATGGTGAAGGTGCTGAGAGTCCCATCAGACAGCAGGACTAAACAATGAGTTGTCCTGTGCTTGAAGTTTGAAGCCTGCCTCTTGGGAAGCCTGACAATGTCCATGTGTATTTACCACCATTCCCCTTAAGGCCTGCTTATCGGCACAGTGTGAATTCCCTCAGTATGGTTGGAGAGAGAGCCTTCCTGCAGATGTGAAACATCTGGATGGACATTAGTGGCTCTAACAAGCAAGCTGCACATAGGTAGACAATGGTGAAACTCCCAAATGTGACCGAGATGTGCTTACAGCTGCTGCAGCCAGTCCCCCTTCAGTTGCCAGACCTCCTGGGTCTTCTCCTCCAGGTCCTCTATCTGGTTAGATATTGAATTAGATGAGACAGGGCACAGCACATAAGAAACATTCACTATTGCACATTGCCTTTGCTTCCGCCTAAACCTAGATCCCCATCACTATGGATCGTTCCTGGCCTTTTAGGCATCCATGGATCCCGTGTGCTTCTCACCTTCCTTTTAGAATTGACTTTGCATTTTCAAGTGAAGCTTTTCCCTTGGGATCCCATTCCGTACAGTCACCACCTTTGGTTTGCTGTAGTGCCATAGTTACACTGTAAATGCAGGCAGAAAAGCACCTTATTGCTCCTACAGTTTGTGCACCTGAACTGCTCCCACTGCTCTGGGTATTGCCCAGCTGCCTGGCAGTGGGTGAGCATTTTCCACAAAGCTCCTTAACCCTGCTAACCTTGTTCTCTCCCTTCATGTTGAGAGGAAGAGCCCCCAAGCTGATCACTAATTCTGCCCCCAGCACCCGCCTTTCCCTTCCCTATAAAGTACTTCCTGTATCTACTTCCCTGTATTCAATTATCTCTTGGGGGTGTGAGGATCTGGGATTGTAGGTCCTCCTGAGTGCCTGTCAGGCTCAGGACTTTCCTCTGAATCACACGGAAGGGGAATAAAACTTGCCCTCGTGCCTCAGGATGAGTATTGCGAGCCTGCTTTCTTCCCCACTTCTGAGGTTTGGCTTTCAGGACTGGCTCGCCATTTTCCTGATTTCTCTACACCTGCAGAAGTGGAAACAGTGGATGTGGAGTGGATGTGCAAGCTTTTTGCTGTGTGTGGAAAGTATTGACATTCAGAACTTTTTACCAAATTTAAAAAGCCTATGCGTACCTTTGAGCAGCTTGCCTGAGTGTGGGGGCAGACGTACACATACAGAGGGCCTGCCTTGTGTGCGTAGCTGCTCACTTTCTCACGCTGTTGAAATTACCCTCTGACAATGCTTGCATTTATTTACTTGAATAGTTTTATATACCGTCGGAAATGCCATCACAATAGTTTACTTTATAAATGAATAAAAATATACAGGGTACATAAAATAAGAAATTACAATTTACATAATAAGAGAATACTCAATGCAATAAAAGAATAAAAGAAAAGAAAGCATAAATCAGAAAGGTGAAAAAAGCCTTGGAGGTGCAGCACTCTCGTTTGCTATAGATCTCAGGAGCAGTAAGAACTGGCAAGAAGCTTAATCTGCATCCTGGGAAGCCTTCGTGAACAGCCATGCAGTTACATTTTTTCACAATAATTTTAAAACGGGTTGTAAACGTAGTTCGGATAAGAACATAAGAACATAAGAACATAAGAACATAAGAATGGAAGAGGGTTTCAAATTTTAGGGCCAGCGAGAGAGAGATCTCTTGCTCTGTCCTGCCTAAGGTGAGCTGATCGGACTGAGGGAATTTCTAAGAGGCCTTTCCTTGCAGATCTGAGCTTTCGCTGGGGAATGTGTAAGCGAAGGGCAAATTTTCTGCACCTCGCAGGCTGTTATGAAATTATTCTCAGAATGTCTAGGCTGACAGGCAAGGATGACCAGGAAATAAATTAGAAATGTTCAGCTCACAGGGAATCTCAACAAAATGTCTGCCATTTCTAAATATGTCAAGGCCACATTTCTTACATGTTCAGCGATGATGCAGACCAGCAGGGGTTTGCAGACTGAAAAATTGCATTGGAGAATATTTGTGGGAGGCAGAGGATAGGGCAGAGCAGTTCACAAGGGCAGCGAGAGGCAAGGGCGAGCGCATTTGAGTGACTTAAAGAATCCAGTTCAAGGGGTCAGCAAATGCAGTTTTCAGGGATAAGGACTTTCACATTGTTATTCCAGCATTTATTTTAACTTCCATTGATTCTGCATCTCCCTATATGCAGGTCTGAAATATTCTCTCTTAAAGCCCTACGGTTTCTACAGACTGCAGCGGCACGCAGATCACGTCAGGTCCAGTTACCGCACTGGTTTTTGCACTTTCAGCTAATGATGCTGCTTTACCAGGCTCTCCGGGGAGAAGGTCCATCTTTTTGGCTGACTCGTTAACACTTTATATCTCTTCTCCTATACTGCTCTGCAGATCAAGAGCTGCTACGTGTTCCAGCTTTCAAGGTAATGCATCTTCAGTCCTCAAGGAGCCAGGCCTTTTCTCTTATTGGCCCTTCATTTAGGGATGCTCTGCCTCAGGAGCTCCGTGACATTTCAGACTACAAACTTTTCCAGAAAAATGTAAAAGATCACTTACTGCACCTCACATTCTCTTAATCCGCAGGAGCCCTTCCCTGCCTTTTAACATGCACTGCTGTATGTTTTCTTATGTCTTAGTACTTCCTCACTGCTCATTCATGTCTGTGTTTACAATGTAAGCCACTCAGCACGGCTTCTCCAGTACAAGCAGAATATAAAACTTTTACATACATTAAAACAAAGAAATAAGGGTGGGAGGGAGACTGCCAGGTGGACAATCCAGATGAGAATCAGATCATGGCTGAAACAGAGAAGGGGAGGAGCTGCTGATATTAGTTCTGAGTGTAATCGAAGGAGGAATATGTTATTGATCGATCTTCAATAACAGAACACCAATCAGGTATTCCCATTTTTGGAGAATGGGGAAAAGCCTGATAATTCATGTACTAAGGCTGAAGGTATTGTCTTATGCACTGTGACCTTGCCTGTGTCCTGCAAGGAATCAGATTTCTCGTAGATTCTGATCTCAGAAGTTCACTGCCCTCTAGACCAAATGCACAATGCGGCTGATTAGTGTTATTAATCCTCTCACCAAGCATTACAGTCAAATTAATATTTGTCTCTCTGTTATTGAAAGCTTTCCTTTTGTATCCTTATATCTTAAAACAACCTATATTTAATATTAAGTGCACGGACGAGAAGCAGCTATCCCTCGAGGCTCAGCCTGTATGCAGCAGGTCCCCATAAGGAGCACATGTGTCCTCTCAGATCTTGGATCCCAGCTACAAATAGAGGCTTCACCTCATCAGCAGTGTTTTGTGTCTTTGCTCAGTCTCCTTTGTGTCCAGGAAGATGTCCACAGGTGAACTTTAGTACATATAAATATATTTTTTGTGCCCATCATTCAAAAATACAATTGGACGTGATCAACAAAACCCATAAAACTGCCCTCAGCATTCTCATGAATTGTGTGCAGGAAGGGCAGGCATTACCCCAGGATAAGCTGTTTCACGGCTGTAAGGATGGGAGCTCATCGGCTTCTGATTTTATTGCTGCTTTATAATGTCCCAGGGAAGACTGCTAAGCGCCAGTGTGCAAAAGTGCCTGCAATCGACAACACAAGATATCAAGGATACTACAAGGCTGGTGATTTCATAATTGGGGGAATCACAAATATGTTCTCCTATGAAATACGAACATTTGATGCATCCTTCACAAGACTGCCCAATTGGGTAGTAGCGTACTGGTAAGTACCATCATTGCTTCTCTCCTCTCTGAGACTTGCTTTTAAGTTTTATTTTAGGTGGACATTTGCATGAATTGTAGATGTAACTGAAGGGATCTTTAGATGTAGATGGGAGGGGTCTTCTAACAATACAACATTTTCCTGCCACTATTATTCTGATATTATTGCTTTAATAAAAATCTGAGGGCTCATTGTCCCCAGAGGCTGCTAATAAGTCACTTGCTATTAAAAGACATTTACTGAGAAGGTAAAGAGATGGGGAAATGCACCAAGGGAATTCTTAGAGGTCAATATTTAAAAGAGATTATGTGGTAACTTTTTGAGTTTCATATTTCCCACCCTGCCTAGCAGATAAATCTTATCCAGGTAAATAATAACCTGCGTGGGGGGCATTTCGGGGCAGAGAGAAAACTTAGCCAGGTAAGTCTGCTCAGGTAGATGATTGTCCTTTTACTCTGTCAGCTTTACCTGGGTACCTCAGGTGGGTCTATTCAGTGGCTCCCTATCCTGCTAACTGCTGCTGAGTATCTGTGAAAAGTTATTTGGGTAACTTTACCTCTCAGCTCTCCACTGAATATGGACCTGGGAATAAACATGGAATAAGGATTTTTAGGCTGGTAATGTTTTATTATTTTTTCAGATCTTCTTAGCAATTCCATAGTCACTGAAATAAAGAAACACAGAAGAGGTCAGTAGTCAGGGGCTACTTGGTCCTTCCAGTCTGACCATTTGTGCGGTCATTGATTCTCCTGTGTTCTTCTTCCTCTCTCCCCACGATGCTGAAGTCCCTGTTTGAATTCTGGCTCTGATTTAGCAGCTACCTCCTCAGGCATCCTCCAACCTGTCTGTGAAAAAATACATTCTCAGTCTCCTTTTCTCTTGAACTCTCTCTGTTTTGCTTCATATAACACCTCCTTTCATTTTATGGAAAATGCTACCTACTTGTGTTTTATTGACGTTAGAAACCTGTTTCAGTGTTTGCCTTACATCTACCCTTTCCCTATTCTTTGTACCCCCATCATTACCTCTATCTTTGCTTATAGTAGTGAACTCTTTTGAATTTCATTTACGGTCCCTTGTCCATGACATGTTTTGTAGATGTGGTCTCCAGGAGAGCCAGCAGTATTACAGGAAGGGTTTCACCAGACTCCTGTGCAGACTCTATCGAGCTTAACACCTATTAATCACTCTCTTTCCAAATTCTGCCTGTTATTGATATTTTTTCTTTTCATCACACATTCTGCTCTTTTACATCAGAGTATATTTTAAATCCGGCACACGGGCACACGTGTGCACTTTCATTGGCCTGCACCCAGGTACTCGGATAAAGGTGCATTTTAAAAGCCCGATGTACGCATCAATCAAGGGATGTGTGAATATGTCAGGCTGGCGTGCACCGAGTGGATTTTAAATGCCACCCAGATATGCACGTAAATACCACTGCATGCCCATCTCGTAACTTGTGAGAAAGGGGTGGGACATGGGCGAGACATGGGCACTCTAGGATCTTTACCTGAAATTTGTGCATAAACACTTAAGTGATCTGACGCACACTGGGTTCTCCAGCCTCAGAACTTTACTTCTGCTATGGATGATGTGGAAGTGATAAAATAAAATAATCTAGGCAGATCAGTGGGGTTTAAAGGGTCAGGGCTAACAGGGGGGAAGGAAGGCTATTAAACCACGGGGGTTTGGAAGACCTATTTCTTAACTGGCCAAACTGGGAATGAACTGGGAAAACTAGAAATGGCGTCGGCATGTGTCCCTTTTAAAATTCCCCCACGTACGCGGTAGAAGTGACTTTTGCTCACACAGGCCTGTGTCCACTTAACATTGGGTGCACTTGTGCAAGAGGCCAGGCTATTTTATAACAACCTTATAAAATATCCGATAGGGAGGTGCAGGCAAAATGTTTTCGTTGCGTTTGTGATACGTTGTCATTGAGGGTCGATTCCGTTGAATATGGAAGTATGGAGAATTCCATAAGTTGTGGATCTGTCCCTACGTTTCCCAGTTCCCTAAATAAACATTTAAACCCCCACCCTCCTGACCCCCTCAAGACTTACCAAAAATCCCTGGTGGTCCAGAGGGGAGTCAGGAAGCCATCCCTGCACTCGTTTGCGATTTCCTCACGGCGCCGATAGCCTGTGTCACAGGGGCTGCCAGTGCTTTGGTCAGCCCCTGTCATATGGTCACCGGTGCCATCTTGTGCTCCTACCACGTGACAGATAGGTCAATTGGCAGGAGGTCGCTCCGGGACCCCCGTTGGACCCAACCGGAACTTTTGGCCAGCTTGGGGGGGCCTCCTGACCCCCCTCCTGACCCCCCCAAGCTGGCCAAAAGTTCTGGTTGGGTCCAACGGGGGTCCCGGAGCGACCTCCTGCCAATTGACCTATCTGTCACGTGGTAGGAGCACAAGATGGCGCCGGTGACCATGTGACAGGGGCTGACCAATGGCACCGGCAGCCCCTGTGACACAGGCTATCGGCGCCGTGATGAAACCGCAAACGAGTGCAGGGATGGCTTCCTGACTCCCCGCTGGACCACAAGGGAGTTTTGGTAAGTCTTGAGGGGGTCAGGAGGGTGGGGGTTTAAATGTTTATTTAGGTTCACCGTATTCAACAGAAATCTGTTGAATACGTTGGGAGTCGCGATGCGTTTCGGCTCCCAACGTATTTTTCGGATCGCTAAAAATAAGTTGTGGATTACAAATACGGTGAAAACGAATGCACACCCCTAATATCCGATGTCAACATCCACTTGAAATGAAAGTCCACAATTAAATGTAGAGAAGCCTCAGCCACTTGAGTCTCTAGAGTACATGAATACTCCATCCTCATGTTTTTGGATGATGGGGAATCCTTTTCTGCATATCTAAAAATTACTTCTGTCCTGAATAATTTTCCAAGATATTAATCAATAAATTTTACGTGCTTTCAGGCAGTAACTATTTGATCTCTTATTTATTTATTCCTGGCTGCTATCTTCTAATTAGTAGGACATACAAATATCTCATTACTGTAATACAAAAACCCCTCACATTTAATCTATTTAAAAGGTAATGTATATTCATGGAATGCTCATTATATGCTGCCAGATAACCAGAGGGTCGTATCATTTAGAGGGGAAAATTCAGTGTATCTGTCCAGCTAAGTTCAGGATTTAGCCAGAAATACCCAAAGTTTTGATTTTTCTGCCTCTAGTGATGGACAATTTTTAGCTGAGTAGACCATTAGCCAGCTGAAAATTTCCCAGATAAAAATGAGGCAGCATTGGAGAAGTCTGGGGATGGCTTACATTTCACCAGCTAGAGCTGATAGTCAGTGCTGTCCCAGATAAAGTCATCCAGGTAAGTCTGATCATGTCCTAGGGCTGTTCTAACATTAAATGCATCACTTTACTAGGGTAAGTTTGACTGTAGCCAGGTGAATTCAGCAGAATGCAGATGAAGCTATGTTCAACTTAATATCTGAGTAAAATTGGTCAGTTAACATTTCATGGATAAGAACCCTGCTCCCCAAAATCTTATTCTATGAATTCTTAGTGATTACAAGCAGCTGTTTGAGCTCTTAATTTATTGTTTGCTTGTTTTGTTTTTTATTTATTTAAAATATTTTTATATTTTGTTTCTTCCATCAATGTGGATTTGAAAGGGCACATTCATAAAATCAACAAAAAATACATTAAAATGTATAACTTGTATATAAAACAGACACATACATTTGACAACAGAACATCATCAATATGAACATAATACACAATATAATTACTTAAGAGCCTCCTTAAAATATAGCGCCTTCGGTTGTTTCTTAAAATATTTTACATCCTTCTCCTACCTCATATGAACTGCAACTCATTCCAAAAAACCGGGGCAACATGTCAGAATGTTCATATTTATTTTAATGATTAATTTGATTTATATTCCGTTTTTTGGCATTGTACGATTACTCTACAACCAGTAGCTGCTTACTTAAGGAACTGTTGTTAGGCTTTTTCTGATGATGTCAACTGGCTTCTATCAATGCAGCTCATGTGCTACAATGCATGACTCCTCTGGATAGAGCAGCTGATGGGTAATCTGTTGTGATGCGGCTATGGCCGAAGCCATGAGCCGCCTCTTACCTCTGCAGCCGTTCTAACCAGGCCGCAGCCTGACTTCCTCATGGCCCAGAGGCCGCTATCTCACCGCTCCCATGGCCAGCCTGGAGACACCGATGCCACGGACCTCTGTGGCCCACCCGCCATCTTGCCGGCATGGCAGTAGCCATGCCGGGCTGTGTTTCGCAGCCTGAGAGCCGCCGACGCTGCCATCTACCTCCGCGACGTGGAGGCCGCATCCTCGAGGTTTCCTGCGGCATTGGAGCCGATCCTGGAACCTGCCTGCAGCTTGGACGCCGCTGCTTCCTCGTCGGGCTGCCCTGAGGCCTGCTCTGTCTCCTCTCTGGCTCAACGTACAGAGGCAGCATGGCCACTGTCCTGGGTCCTGCCCCTTCCTTCCTAAGGGATGGGCCCGTGGCTACTTGCTTGATTTAAAGGGCCAGCCAGGTGGGGCCCATCTGAACTCCTCCCAGGGAGTTGCCTGCTTCTCTGTCAGTCAGTTCTTGCTTCAGCAAGGAGCTAGTCCTCCTTGGCTAGTCCTCTTAAGGACTTCTTGTTTGCAGCTCCTGCCTTGCATCTTGACCTTCTTCCATGGATCTTCGTTCTTCCTGGTCTCTGTCCTGATGTTCCTTGCTTGATGTCCTGATGTCCCAAGTTCCGTCATGTTCCCGGTCCTAATGCACCAGGAGGTGGGACCCGTGCCTCCGGAGATTTACTGCTTTTACTCCGAGTTTCCATACTCCAAGATGTTATCTGGTTCCCTAATTTCGAATCCGGAGGATCTTAGAGGTTTCCTCTGTCCTGCGCTATGAGACTGTCTGAGCCTGTCCCGATCTCCTCGTGGTCCGCAACCAGGCAGCTGGCTGTGTAGGGCGCGAAGGAGACAGTGTGGTTCGTGACCAGCCCCACGTGCTGTGTAGGGCACCTGAGGGTCTTGCTCATCCCTCTTGTTTCCTGTCTTCATCCCAAGCTCCACTCCATGTTCCAGCCTTCATTCAAAGCTCCAATGCTTATGAACTTCTTCCACCGTGACCTCTGTCCGGCCTACAGCATCTGCTATACCCTGTGGCAGGTCCAAAAGGGTTTGGAATGGTCGGAGGACCACTCAGAGACCACCATTGCGATGGTGGTCTCATGGGCATGCAGGTCGGCAGAGGGTTCGAGACTTGGACTGTCCTCACCACAAGGGCACACATTCTCCTGTCCCATCCTGTAGAGCTTTCGGTTGTGCCCAATCCCATCATCAGCGCAACAGGATTGCCAAGCCTTGAGTGTCCCGAGCTTGAGGCCGACACAAGCTCCAACATAATCACCAGTATTTTAATGTGTGATCTGTATTTCATTGTGTGACAATGTTGTTTTCGCAGTACTGGAGTAATATGCTCAAGACAGGAAAATTAGGGCCTACCTTCGATAATTTTCGTTCCTGTAGTACCAAGGATCAGTCCAGACTCCTGGGTTGTGCCTCCGTACCAGCAGATGGAGACAGAGCCAAACTTGTCAGGCTCCCCCTATATATACCAGGGTGCCACCCACAGCCTGTCAGTATAACGCAATGTCAAAGCAGAACTCTGACAACTAAACACTAACTAAACCCCCCGGCATAGTAACCGGAGGAACCCCACGCCCACAGTCCCCAACGAGAGACTAGCCCCGGAAAGAAAAAATAGCATATAGCTACTCAAATAAGAAAATCACGCAACCTTCGCATAACAGAACAAAACACAGCGGACTCTCCGAAACTGAGAAAACAGAGAGGATTGGACTCTGGACTGATCCTTGGTACTACAGGAACGAAAATTATCGGAGGTAGGCCCTAATTTTCCTTTCCCTGTACGTACCGGATCAGTCCAGACTCCTGGGATGTACCAGAGCTGATATTACTTGGGATGGGATCCGGAGAGGCCTGCTCTTAAAACACCTGCTCCGAAGTTGCCATCCCTTGAACCCCGAACATCCAAAATATAATGAAGTGCAAAAGTATACCAGGATTCTAAGAGGCAGCCCAGTAGATCCCCTGTGTAGAGATCTGCATACACTATCCCAGGAAGCCGCCTGGGACCTCGTCGAACGGCCCCTGAGCCTTCGCGGAACCAATTTACCACAAAGGGAATTATGCGGACCCTAAAATCTCCTTCACCCAGCAAGCCACGGTAGCCTTGGAGGCCCTATTACTCCTCCTTTGGCCCTGACAAACCAGAAAGAGGTGAGTAGAAATTTGATATCATTTGACACCCCCAACTACCGCCGGAAAGATCCGCGCATGTCCACCTTCCTCAGATCGCTTGCCAATGGCTCCGACCCCTGGAGATCCTGAAGGAAGGAAGGAAGTTCCACATCCCGGTGCAAGGAAAATACCACCTGTGGGAGAAATAAGGGAACCATGCGTAGCGTCCCCCCGCAGCGTCTCCCCGGCTTCCAGTATTCGCAAGAAAGCTCCCTGCAAAATAGGGCCTAAAAACCCCTGACACTCCTCTGGCAGACGCAACCACCACCCAGACCACTATCTTCAACTTAAGGTCCTTAAAGTTGCCTGTTTGAAATAGCGTGAAGGGAGGAGCACATAGGGCTTCGAGGACCACACTCCAATACCAGGAAGTACACTGAACCTTCAAGGTGTCCGCAACTGATCCGCCCCTCCGGGACCCGGGTCCAAACCGGACGTGCCGCTAAAATCTTTCTTCAATAAACTCCCGAACGCCACCGAGAACCGCTACCTGACCCCTTAGGTAACCACAGGATAGCCACAGGATAGACCGAGTGCCAAACCATCCTGTAGAAGTCAAATAGCTGAAAACGGAAGCCCGAGTAACGGGGATTGACCGTTCAACGTACCATGAATCGAACTCCTTCTGTGATCTCAGCAAGGCGGCACCATCGCGTCAAAGTAGCCTTTGCCCCTTAGCCGACGCCTTTCAAAACCATGCCGCCCGCCCAAACGATCTACCTGATCGAAACACATAGGATTCTGGTGGAGGAAATCCGGAAGACACGGCAATCACCGCGGTCCCTCCACTGCCAGGTCGAGGAAATAGGCAACCATGGCCTTCCTGGCCATCCAGGAGTCACTCTAACAACCTTGGATGGATGGGTCTTCATGCGCCGAAGGATTCCGCTGATCAGAAGCCAAGGAGGGAGACGTACCGAAGAATCCTCGTGGACTACAGCAACGTCAGGGCATCTGCTACTCTTGCCCCCGTTTCTCTCCGGCGGGCCAAGAACCAGGGAGCCTTGGCCTTCTGGAACGTCGCCCTCAGGTCCCTAGCCGGCGTGTCCCATCTGACGCAGATGAAATGGGGAGGCCCTGCTGTCAGATCTCATTCTCCTGGGCCGACACACTGGCATCTCAAAAACCGCATGAACGTCGCCGACCCTTGTTATGCGAGACGCCGCTATGCTTAGCATGTGACGCTCCATCCACTGCCACAGGCTACTCGAAGACCACCACTTGACTTCTCGGTCCCCAGTGCCTAATGCTGTAGGTCACCATTGTCGCGTTGTCTGAAAGGACCCAGACCGACTCTCCTGGGATCATAGATCGGCCGATGTGACTCGGACGTAGCCCAACAGTCCTGAACCGACTTCTAACCCCAGAGCAACGGGACTCGCAACCGTGGTGATCCCCGTCCATTCTGGCTTCATCAATGGTGATGGGAGAAGACTGCACCGACACTGGGCTCCATCGGGGGAGCAAAGCGGATTGTAATGGATCAAGTGTAGCCCCGCTCCGATGAAAGGAATACCGTTCCCTGGGTAGTATCGAGCAACGCTCTTAGGAAAACTCCCGGGATTGAGAGGGAACGAGAGGACTCCTCGTGATGTTTGCCACCGCATTCGCTTGTGATGGCGACCCAACAGAGGGGCTCCGACTGCGGCCGAAGAGCCAACCGTCCAGGTACAAGGGTAACAGTAGTCCTCCCTCCGCGGCAGTGCCGCTACAACCACCATGCCTTTGATAATGGTCCGCAAGGCTGGACAACTGCACGCCTGTCCTCCCCGATGTATCACCGGAGATGTTTCTGGAGATCCGCACTGAGCCCGCCAAGAAGATAAGCCTCCGTGAGATTCAGGGATTCCAGGAATTCCCGCCCGGCCGTATCGATGCAATAGCGGGCCGTGGCGCCCTTGTACGAAGAACGGGATACGCCGCCAGGCTGGCTGGTATGAAGGGTCCCAGTTCATCCCTATAGAAGAGTTCTTGGTCACTAGGCGGCGTGGACCGACCCGGCCTGCCTCGTGGTGCGGCCTGGGCGGCCTGTGGGTCGGCGCGTGCGCGGCTCACAGGGGCGTGGAAAAAGTGGGGCAGCATCTCAACATTGAGACTCAGAAGATACCAGATCCAAAAGCAGAAGTCCTGGGTATCCTTAAAATCTTTGAATTACCTTCATATCCTTGCCTTGCCTTGCCCTCTAATGCTATCCTGGATGCAGTCATGACTAGGGCTTGGGAATCTCCATTTGCCAGCCCACCAACCTCTCATAAAATGGATTTAAAATTCCATATGAGGCAATCACAGTTTTATTCTATGGTGCAGCATTCTCATGCCTCAGTGGTAGTGGAGTCAGCTATGCAGAAGGCCAAAAAATCATGTCTGCATTCAAACACTCCACCCGGAAAGGATTCCAAATACTTGGATGATTTTGGGATATGGGCTTTTCAATCAGGGATGCTAAATGTGAAGATTCAGTAGCACCAGTTCTATATTACACAGTACCTGTACGAGTGTCTCCAATCTCTAAAGCCCCTTCTTCATGAGGTGTCCTCAGACCACCGACCTCCTGAACAGTTCCATGACTTGAAGGAAGGGTTAAGGCACATCCTCTGAATGGTTTATGAGGGCTTCGATACCTCGGCCAGGTCCACAGCAAACACCATTGTTGCCCGATATTTAGCATGGCTTTGAGCGAGTGCAATTCATGAAGACATGCATGAAAAACTTGCTGACCTCCCCTGTCTCCCAGATAATCTCCTTGGAGACAAATTGAGAGAGTCTGTAGCACAGCTCAAAGAGCAGACGGTGTCCATTATATCGCTAACCACTCCTTCCGATGCATCTAGGTGATATATCTCATCCTATAGGAAGCCTTATTACCAACGGTGTCTCTACAGGCCTACCCATCCTACCGGCCTCAACCATATACATCAAGTCGCCTTTAGCCTCCTCAGCAGCAAGGATATCGATGACGCCAACGCCTTCCTCGAAAGCCTCATCTACCTCAAGACAGCAATCCCCCTAAGTCTCCTCAGGGCTTTTAGGGACTGTGAACCCATCTCTACTACTACCAGTAGGGGGCAGACTTTCCCACTTTTTTCCAGGATGAAAGGCGATCACATCCAACCATTGGGTCTTACAAATCATCCAGGATGGCTACTCCCTCAATTATGCATCCATCCATTCTGTTCCACACCTGTTATGCCATAGACACCTGAATGCACAGTATGGACCACTTCAGCAGGAGATCAACAAATTGCTTCACCAGAAGTGCATTCGCGAACTACCCTCGGCGTAGTTCCACCAGGGGTTTCTACTTCCAATACTTCCTTATACCCAAGAAGTTGGGGGGGGGGGGGGGGTTACGACCCATCCTAGATCTACATTCTCTGAACAAATACTCTACAAGGGTGAAATTCAAAATGACGTCACTCAAATCCATCCTGCCCTTCCTTTACCCCAAAATTGGATGTGTTCACTCAACCGCAAGGATGCCTATTCGCACATACTGATGCATCTCACGTCCTGGCAGTACCTATGCTTCACGGTCAATGGCTGCCACTTCCAATACAAGGTGCTCCATTTTGTCCTTTCCTCAGCCCCCAGAGTTTTTACGAAATGCCTAGTGGTAGCGGTGGCTCACCTCCGACACAGGGTATTCAAATATTCCCCTACCTGGACAACTAGCTGCTGGTAGCCCCCAACCCATCCCTCCTACACCCCATTTTCTCTCAACCATATGCTATCTGGACAACCTGGGACTGCTTGTCAACTACGAGAAATCAAATCTGCAACCCACTCAGGTCTTACAATTCATTGGGGCTCAGATAGACACCATCCGGAACAGAGCTTTCCTTCCAGAATCCCGGGCCCTTGCCCTCACATTGCTAGCTGGCCACCTACAAGAGACCACCATTGCTCCTGCCCACCAAATCCTGACCATCCTTGGGCACATGGTGGCATCTATATATGTCGTTCCACACACTCGCCTTCACATGCGTCGTTTACAATGGGGTCTGAAGTCCAAATAGAGCCAGTTCTGTAAACCTCTCTCCACTCCCATCACCCTCACGTTCAGCATGAAACGGGATTTGGAGTGGTGGCTAACACCATCGGCACTCACGATAGAAGCACCTCTAAGGCCCCCAGTATATCATAGTGCCTTGCTCATCTTGCAGAAGTGTGGCAGGATCTCCCACATGATTAAGATGGACATTGAGTCCACCTTTCACTTGTTTCCGGTCTGCTCAGATTATTTCTCCCTCCTGGGTTTAAAATTCATGGGTTCCTACTCCTTTCACAAGTGCATACCAATGGGCTGCTCCATCTTGTGTGCCTATTTTGAGATGTTCAGCTCGTTTTTACACTGGGTGGTAACCCACCAAGGAGAAGCTGATTCCATTTTCCACTACCTGGATGATTTCCTGATTGTGGGCCCAGGTGGTTCACCTGTCTGTGACAGGCTATTCTGGCTCTTCCAGACAGTAGGAGGCAAGTTTGGCATCCCCTTGGCTGCTGACAAATCTCAAACCCCCTCTGCCACTCTAAAGTTCCCGGGGAAAGAGCTGGACTCCCAAGGGTATGGTATGTAGGCTCCCTTCAGATGAGATAGTGGCCTTGGCAGGCCTCTCAAAAGATGTGTCCCTTTCTCCAAAGCATTCTCTGAAGCAAATGTATTCCTTAATCGGAAGCCTAGAAACACCCCAATGGGCAGGGTGTTTCTCTAGCGCCTCATCCTGTCAACAATTGCATACAGAGTGATCATCACGATATTAGATTCACTGAAGCAATGTGTGAGGACCCCAGTGTGAGGATCTGCATTCCAGGAAGACTTCAACGGGGTCACTGTTTGGTTTCCTCCACCGATTTCAATCACTTATCTCACATTTATTTATTTATTTTGGATTTTTATATACCGACATTCTTACATTACATGTAAATCATACCGGTTTACATAGAACAAAAAACAGCTGGAGAATAATTCCATAGTCTGATATAGTGAACAATTACAAATTAAACTTGTTAACAAACTAAAAAGGGTACATAACTTGGAAAAGGTTTCTATAACAGAAAATGTACAAAAAAAGATATTAAATGAGGCACCAAGGGTTGCACGAAGGGGAGCACAAAGGGGAAAACCCCTTTGTTGCACCCCTTCGTCACGCGATGCACGGCGCGCGGCGTCTGGTGGTGAGGCGCTTTTCAACCGCCGACGAAGGTCTCTGTGACGTCGTGGGAGGGGGCATGGTCTCTCTCTCTCGCGATGTCATCTCACCTCCCGATGTTATAGTTGCCTCTCAGTTCCTTTTCTTTTTTTTTTTAACTTTTGAGGATGGAAATTAAAGATACTGCGGGGGCCCTAGATGTAAATGGGCCTCCCTGCTCGCCCATGCCCGGCAGCAAGGTGCCCCTCAACCGCCGACGAAGGTCTCCATGACATCATGGGAGGGGGCGTCGTCTCTCTCTCTCGCGATGTCATCTCACCTCCCGATGTTATAGTTGTTACATTGTTCTCCAAAGCCACTGGGTCCACCTGGTTTGGGGTGTACTTCCAAGGCTCTTGGTGCACCAGTACTTGGCCATCAGACTGGGTACGGAGGGGTGTCATAGAGAGGATCAATTTCCTGGAACTTTTTCCCATTGTGGTAGCTCTCCATATTTTGCAATCCAAATTGAGCAATAGCAGAGTGGTGTTCTGGTGTGACAATTCTGCTGTAGTAGATGCCATAAATTCCCAGGCTGCCAAATGCCCACTTATGGCTGAGCTCCTGCATGAATTTGTGCTGACATGCCTAAAGCTGAACATCACAGCTAGGTCTCACCATGTTCTGCGGGTTCATAATGAGATTGCCAATTGACTTTCTTATTTAAGTGGTCCCGTTTCTGAGTTGGCCCTAGAGGCAGACAACTGGTGCCAGCATACATCTGGTCCTGTGGAACAATGAAGTATTCAAATTGATGCAATGGTCCATAGCCTCTGGAATGTGGAAGGCCTACACAAGGAGTTGATTGGGAGAGGTTGGAGAGGAGGGGCCATTCCAGAGGACTTAATGATAGACTACATCATTGCACATAAGAGCACGGGAATGTCGTGGGGTAGCATTAAATCTCATTTGGTTGGGCAGGCCTTTTTGGTTAAACTGTGAGGATCACCTAACCCCGCCATTTACTTTGTGGCCTATTTGTGGGCTGGGCCTGAAGTGAGACTATCGCAGCTGTGGCATACTATCCCTGACATAGCTTCTTTTATTTACAAGGTGCTCCTCTTTTGCCCTTTCTTTAGCCTGGCCTTTTGTGGCACTGATGGTGGGGAAGTTGGTGTCGGCCATGCACTGGGTATACAACTGGACCGGCTTACCGTTGTCAGCGGTGGCAGTGTCCAGCAACAGGTATAGTGCTCTGCTATTCAAAGGTCCAAGATCGATAATCTTGGTAAAGGCCAGAGATTGGTCCTGTCTGACATCCATGAGTTGTCTACTTATCCTATTAAAAATGCAGGCTACCTGGCATCTCAACTGGCAGGTGGATACCACTTCTCAGGCAATGACGATCTCCACCTCCTTAGCTGTTTTCAATTTACTGCAGTCTTCCAGAAGACACTTGTGATTTACAAGCTGAATATTACGGTCTACACTCCTTTAGAAGTGGAGTGGCCAGTACTGCAGTGACATAAGGCCTTCCGTTTCATGCCAGTGCTTGGGCAGATGGGGTTCTGTGGTCTACATTTCCTACATATAGCATGCGGATGGCACCCTGGGAAGTGCTTGCATTTAACCTGCGGTTACTTTTATTAGTCATCATAGGTGTACCTGAGAGGCCCAAGATGGTATAGTTCCTAGGTCACTCGTTCGTTTCCTGGACTGAAAACGCCATGCATAGGCAGAAACCCCTCAGTTGGTGGCAGTCCGACGCGCAACACTGGAAAGCACAGTGGTTTGGCAAACCAGGCATGTGCTAGTCAGAGCTGGTTCCCTTCGTATGGTGGCTGTTACCTGTCCTTCTGGAGCCCGGTGATCATCCAACGACATTGGTAGATAACCCTCATGCTACATTCTGCTTAAGACTATAATCTGTGACCTAGCCCTCATTGCTTTGTGGCTATCATGGGTTACTTTGCTATGGTCGGAGATCATTCCCCATTTTAAGTTTGCACATAAGACAATTGTGGTCAAGGAGGGTAGCCACAGTTAACAGACAGATAGACAAGGCAGTTTCCCTACTGGTAGGCGGGAGGCTCACATTCACTTTGACTGGGTGGTTGTCTCTTGTGCCAACCTGTATGAGGATGGGGTTAACCTGTCCAACTTTGGCATGAGATTGTTTCTATACTCACTTTCAAAGCTTTATTAGCTATATACCTGTACTCATGTAATCTGGTTATATTCTAAAAAAATAAAAGAGGTGGAGGAGGTGGGAGGATTTTAGAATTGTGGCCGCGGTTGGGTTGAGGGTTGTGCCTTCCTTGCAGACACAGGCACTTGTGATCTGGTGAGCAAGGATTAACTTTGGCCAGTGTCTGAGCCTCTGAGGAGGGGGAACATGCTGCTGGGAAAGAAATGGTTCCAAACAGACCACCTTTGCAAGACGTATGAGATGGAGCTACAACTTGGCATTCCACTTGCAAGACCTAGCAAGACAAGGCAGTCCTTGGAAATACTGCCCAGGGGCAGGATTGACCCCATCACTCAACATAGGGTCAATGATAGATCAGCAAGTGGTGGCTCAGGGCTCACGCCCCTGGTAGTGATTCTGTGGGACCGGGCGATGGTCTTGGCTTTGCTGCGGTGCATTATTGGCGGGGAGGGGAAGAAGGGAGGGTAAAGTGGTATATATGTTGAGGCTCCGAACCTTAGGTTTGTAGTTGTGTATAAAGTATAAAGTCAATAAAGCTGCAGCCATACTTTTCCAAATGTGAATCAAGATGTTTCCCCTTGTTGTAAACTGAGTGTATATGTTGGGGTTGAGGCTGAGGGGGGGGGGGGGGGGGGGGGGGGTATGGAAAGGTGAGAGATGGGGGCGACAATGTTCCTGGTGCTCTGGTTAACGGGCAGCTGCTGCCCCAACTGGCTTTACCTGCATTGAGTGGACTGGCACTGCTAGTAATGGGATGACTAGGGCCTTCTCACCATGGGTAGCATGTGCTGCCACATCACTCACCAGGTGGGTTGGAGGGCATCAAGAGTCTGGTGGCATGATTTATTTATTTAGTTAGTTGTTTGTTTGTTTGTTTTTCTATACCGATGTTCAACTAGTGTTATCACACCGGTTTACATAGTAACAAGGAATCCAGGAGCTCAGGCCTTGCTATGCAGCATGGATTAGAGGTGGTGGGGAGTGGAAGGAGAGGCTCAATGCAACATCATGTTTCCCTTACTGTCTCAGCATAGGTATGGCAACCACCATGAGGTAGCTGTGTTGCATGCTGCAAACTCTCAGCAGCATGTGTGGCTGCATTCTGATGTCGGTGCTGACAGGGATCTGAGGATTGGTCAGCTGGTGATGTCAGGGACAGGGACTGCAAGGGGTTTTAAATCTTGGTTGCAGCGATCTCCCTTTTGAAATCACTGCCACCAGCCGGCTGTTCATGTCCTACCCTCCCTGTCCCATTCAAACAGCCAGGGGTTATCCTTCTGTGTAGGTATCTGGTTTTATATTCGTATTAGATAATGCCTGTATTAGATAGCATTGTCACAGCGAGTGTCTGAACCTCTGGGGAGGAGAAAATACTGCTGGGCCAGTGTTGGTTCCAAACAGACCACCTTTGCAAGGAGCATGAGTTGGCGCTACGGCTCGGCTTTCTCCTGGCAAGACCTTGCAAGACATGGCAAGCCTTGGATGCACTGCCAGGGGCAGGTTCGACATCACTTGATATGGGGCCAATGATGGATCCAAAGTGGTGGCTTGTGGCCCTTGTTGTAGGACCAGGCAATGGGCTTGGCCTGAAACTGGTCCATTATTGGAAGAGTAGAGTGTGGGTGGTAAGGCAGTACATATGTTCAGATTCAGCACCTGAGGTTCATAGTTGTGTTATTGTTAAGGTTAATAAAGCTGTGGCAATACATTTCCAAAAGTGAATCAAGGTGTTGTTCCTTCTTGTTGACTGTATATCTAGGGAGGAGCGGAGTAGGGGAGGAAGCAAGTGCCAGAGGTGTCAATGGTCCTGCTGTTCAGTTGTTATGCATGTGAAGTTTTGTTAACCACTTTAATTGTCTTTGGACAAATTATGCAGTATATAATTGTTTTTTAAATAAATACATACATATATACTTTATGCCTTGTGGTTTCAATGCTTCTACATTCTGTATGATAGCCCATACTATTTGCCTCTGTGCTTTATATCATAACCTACACTCTGTCTCTGGGGCTTTGCTACATCCATGATGTTTGGTACAGCAAACGCATTACCTTTTGATGTTGCTGATGTGTTCAAGCTGTTTGGGCTACCCCACACTGTATGGCTTGGGGGTTTTAACGCTTCCACACAGTTTTTTATAGTCCCCACTATTTGCCTTGGTGGGTTTGGATGCCTCTGTGCTGTTTTGAATACCACACATTCTACCTCTTGGGGGTTCTGATGCCTCTTTGGCATTTGCAATACCACAGACTCTATGCCTTCAGGGTTATGACATCTCTATGCTGTTTGCTATACCATGCACTGTACTTCTTGCAGCTTTTGAAGTGTCCATGCTGTTTGTGATTGCTATCACTCTATGTCTTGGGAGTTGAGATACATCTATTCTTTTTCTATACCATACACTCTACCTCTTTTGGATGTCATTACTTCTGTGCATATTGTTGCATCTGTGCTGCTTGTGAGGTTATTTTGCCTCCATGTTATTTGGTATAAAACATGCTCAGATTCTTGGTGGTTTTGATGGCTCCTTGCAGCTTGTGATACCCCACACTTTACACATTTGGGGGTAGAGATGCATCTGTGCTGTTTTTATACCACACGCTCCACCTCTTCGGTGCTTTAACATGTCTGGCGATTTGTGATACCCCACACTAAATGCCTAGGATGTTTTGTTGCTATATGGTCTTTAAACCTTACAGTGCTAACACTCCTCTATTCCCATATCACAATGCGTGAGATGAGCATAGAGGACACGTTAGCTCCATCAGGGTTGAAGACCACAGGGCCATTATAAGAGGGGGAGCTGAAGAATGGACATGTATAGGTTTCAGCTTTAGAAATCCTGCTCTCTTTCCCCAGCAAATGAGGTATAAAGTGGCAGCAGCAGTGGAGGAGGAGTAAAAGGGCCTGTGGATCCTGCCTGCGGGGGTTGCACGAGTGTGTGAATGGGAGCCTGCTTGGGATGGGGATGTGTGTGTGTGTCTGTGTCTGTGTGTGTGGTAGAGAACCAAATAGGCAAAAACAAATGCTAAAGTGTTCCAAGAAAATTACATATAAATGTCGACCTGAAGTAGCAATAATGTATATCTATATAAATAAAAATGTAAAATAGTTTGGACGTAATCGATAATCTCAGAAACTACTGCACCAATTGCTTTCAAATTTGGACACAACCTTGCTTTCACTTTCGGCAAGGTTCTTCTCTATCTAGATTACATAGATGTCACACGGTTACAGATAAAAACATGTTTTTACATGTGTGTGGGGAAAACAGCGACATCTGTTGGACAGACATGCAACACACGCTATCTACCTTGGGAAATGAAGCTGCTGTACTGCGTGGGCGCGGGCGGGAGTGCACGTCGGGCACAGCGGGACCACCATGGCGCTGGGAGGAGCAGCAGCAGCGGAACGGCGGCAATATCGGACGTGGTGGTGTCGGCCGGCCGAAATTCGACATCTGGGAGGAGCTGCGGCTGTGATCTGGTATGGCTCACATGCACGACAGGGAGGGATCCTCGCTGACCTCGCGTCTTTGGGAGCGGGCCACGCAGAACTGCACAAGAGGGAGAGGGATGGGGGGAGATTGATCAGCTGGGAGGGCATTGTGAGCGGGAGGGGATCAGAGTCAGGGAAGGAGATTCAGAGAGGGTGTGCTGTCACTGATGAAAGGGTAGGGAGTAGGCGGGGAGAGGTGACAGTGAGGGGAGAGAGAATGAAGGGGGCGGTGAGTGTCAGGGGAGAGACACAGAGGGGAGAGGTGAGTGTGAGGGGTGAGAGTTGGAGTGAGGACAGGGGAGTGAAGGGGGGGGGGGTTAGTGACCAAAGGGGGGAGGGGTGAGTGTGAGGGAGAGAGTTGGAGTGGGGACAGGGGAGTGAAGGGGGGGTGAGTGACCAAGGGGGAGGAGGATGTGTGACTGAGGTATATGAGCGAGGGGAAGGGGGAGGGGGGGGGAAAGAACCTGACTCTGCCACTGCAACGCTTGGCCAGGTACCACTAGTATTGTATATAGATGCTTTTTTTTTTTACAAAACCATTTTTTTATTTGCATAAATATATGAAAACCAAATACAAAAATACCATACAACTACATGTGTAAGTTATACCTAATAAAAGGAGACTATCATAGCGTCTTATATAAAATAAACATTTTATGTGATAGTGAAAAACTTACAAAATGTCAATAGCCACAATGTATCTTGCATCAACCAATACTTATGTAATTGAAGGAGGGTATGCTGTGTTTAAGCCAGCATTCGGTCATATTTTTTGACATGTGAGTTCTCCATTACTCCGTTCATAATATAATAGCAAATCCTCTTGCCCTTTTTGTTTCGCCATGACTGCTTTCTTCTGGGGGAAGATCGCTGCTGCATCGAGGACCTTTATTGCTAAAAAGGCAATAAGACAATGTGTATACAACCAATATAATATTTTAATGTTATTTAAAAAACATTCTTTATGAATTTTAAAACAGGACTTACACTCCCTGACATCTTATGTGCTGCAATAGTCTAGTAAGAACAATTTGCAAAGAGATGTTGCTATAGAAGAAGCATCGTTCACATAGACAATCTCCAGGAGGTTGAAATAATCTACAACCAAGTTTTACAATTAGAGCTTAGAAAAGCTCAAATTAAGACACAGACTGTGTCATGGTTCATAATGCTAGACCATTAGAAACAATAACATAACAAAAGGTAAAAGCTATCTGAACGGAGCCTACCTCAGTCTTCCTGCCACTATTGTTTGCAGCAGTGGAGATCATATGGGATGCCAGTAAAGGAATGCTGCCTGCACGAAAAGGGTGAATGCACAGTGACATAGTATTGACGGCAGAAAAAGACCAAATGATCAATCTAGTCTGCCCAGCAAGTTTCCTATGATAGCAACTGCTGCTCTGTGTAGGTTACCCCCATGTTTCTGTTATGTTTCAGTTAAGGGTAGTAATTGCTGTTACTAGCAACAGTAACATGGGATAGACTTAGTTTTTGGGTACTTGCCAGGTTCTTGTGGCCTGGATTGGCCACTGTTGGAAACAGGATGCTGGGCTTGATGGACCCTTGGTCTGACCCAGTATGGCATGTTCTTATGTTCTTAAAACAAGGCCTTGTGACCCATTTAAATACACCTGAGACGTTGTCAAGAAACTGCTGAGTCACTTACTAGTAGCTTAATGTAAACCATAAAAATAGAATGAGAGACAACAAGAGCTTCCACAATAAAAATCTATAAAAAGGCTTCCATTCAATAACTGCGTTAAGACCATCTGGAGCAGAGGTCTTCCTCTTAACAATAATTTCTTGCTTACGACGTTGCAGCTGCATAGATATAGTCCCACCTCTGGCAGAGTGTAAACATTGTATGCCAAAAAAGCTGAGTTCTCTTAATGAATGGTTACATGCTAGCCTCCTGACCCCCCCAAGCTGGCCAAAAGTTCCGTTTGTGTCCAACGAGGGGTCCGGGAGCGGAACTGCGGTGGACCACGTGACGGTCGCGTCACTCTGATGTGACGCGGACGTCACGTGCTCCTCGCAAAGGAATAGAGGAATGGCTTCCTGACTCCCCGCTGGACCACCAGGGAGTTTTGGTAAGTCTTGGGGGGGGGATTAAGGAGGGTGAGGGGTTTAAATTTTTATTTAGGATCAACGATCGCGATTTCCAACGTATTCAACATAGCTATGTTGAATAAGTTGGAAATCCGATCGTTTTCGCCTCATCACTTTTTTAAGTTAAAAAAAAAAAGTAGCGTTTTACATATAAGTTGAAAACGAATGCATACCCCTAGTGATAATCCCTTTTTACTGGTCCTTGGTGAGGCCTCACCTGGAGTACTGTGTTCAGTACTGGAGACTGTATCTCATAAAGGACAGAGACAGGATGGAGGCGTCCAGAGAAGGGCGAAAAAAATGGTGGGGGGTCTCCATCACATGATTTATGAAGAGAGGTTGAAGCACCTAAATATGTATATCCTGGAAGAGAGGAGGTGCAGGGGGGATATGATACTTTTTTCCATTGAAATATGAAACTTTTTTCCATTGATAAGAAATCAGTAGATCTAGGAGTCACATAATGAAACTCCAGGGAGGACGATTCAGAACAAACATCAGGGAATATTTCTTCACAGAGAGGGTGGTGGATGCCTGGAATGCCCTTCCAGAGGAGGTGGTGAAGACAAAAATGGTGAAAGATTTCAAAGGGGCATGGGATAAGCACTGTGGATCCCTAAAGGCTAGAGGATGGAAGTGAGGAAAAGAATGCATGGGGGTAAGTTGCTGGTGTTGCGGTTATTTATTTATTTATTTCAATCTATATGTTTCAGTCGGACACTGCAGGCGAGGTGGTGGACCCTTGGGCCGGCCTAGTTAGAGAGATGGGATAGGCCGGGAGGCAGAGCCACAGGTAGAGAGTGTTCACCCGGGAACCAGGAACCCCCCAGGAGGAGCATGTAGGGCACTGGGACCACGGGACTTGGCGAATAGACAGAGAGTCCAGAGGCAGGGGTGGCCTTAGGCCGGGACCAGAGTGAGCAGGAAAGACAGGAAGTCCAAAGTACTCTGGAAGCAGGGAACCGGCTGTACAGGGCCGAGGGCCAGCTGAAGACAGGGCAGCGGGCGGCAGCGGAACTGTGGCAAATCAGAGCTGAAGCAGGCTGTAGGCTGAAGCGGAGTCTGTAGCAAACCGGAGCTGAAGCAGGCTGTAGGCTGAAGCGGAGTCTGTAGCAAACCGGAGCTGAAGCAGGCTGTAGGCTGAAACGGAGTCTGTAGCAAACCGGAGCTGAAGCAGGCTGTAGGCTGAAGCGGAGTCTGTAGCAAACCGGAGCTGAAGCAGGCTGTAGGCTGAAGCGGAGTCTGTAGCAAACCGGAGCTGAAGCAGGCTGTAGGCTGAAGCGGAGTCTGTAGCAAACCGGAGCTGAAGCAGGCTGTAGGCTGAAGCGGAGTCTGTAGCAAACCGGAGCTGAAGCAGGCTGTAGGCTGAAGCGGAGTCTGTAGCAAACCGGAGCTGAAGCAGGGTGTAGGCTGAAGCGGAGTCTGTAGCAAACCGGAGCTGAAGCAGGCTGTAGGCTGAAGCGGAGTCTGTAGCAAACCAGAGCTGAAGCAGGCTGTAGGCTGAAGCGGAGTCTGTAGCAAACCAGGGTCAGAGGCAGGCAGCGGGCTGAAGCGGAGTCGGAAGCAAACCAGGGTCAGAGGCAGGCAGCAAGCTGAAGCGGAGTCGGAAGCAAACCAGGGTCAGAGGCAGGCAGCAGGCTGAAGCGGAGTCGGAAGCAAACCAAAGTCAGAAGCAGGAGACGTGGAATCACCAGGAACGCAACTAAGACCAACTATTGCAGTGCGAACCTCGTTGCAAGGCAATGAGAGAGAGTCTGGGCGCCGGTTATATCGGAACTTGGGCGTGACGTCAGCAGCACGGGCGGGGCCAGGCTTCTGGGCGATGAGCGCTCAAGATGGGCGTCCTCGCGCGCGCGACGGAGGAGAAACAGGCACGTAATGGCAGCTGCTACGTGGAGTGAGAGAAGCCCCCGGGGTCCAGCGCAGGCGAAACGCGGCGATTCCTGAAGCGGAGGTAGGCAGGGTTGAGCCCTGAGCGGAGGGAAGCGGTGGAGACCGCAACAGTACCCCCCCCCCTTTACGACCCCTCTTGAGAGGCCCGGGTTTCTCTGGGTGATTCTGATGGAAGTGCTGCAACAAAGATTTGTCCAAAATGTTGCGGCTGGGCTCCCAAGTGTTGTCCTCATCACCGCAACCTTCCCAAGCGAGTAGGTACTCCCACCTACGATTGTGGAAGCGAACGTCCAGGACCTCGCGTACCTGTTAGGTGGGATCATTGTCGATGGAGTTTGATGAAGAATCTGGCGGTTTGCGGAGACAGCGGGAGAGGACTACGGGCTTAAGCAAGGACACGTGGAAGACATTGTGGATTCGAAGTGAGGATGGCAGTCTCAGCTGATACGAAACTATCCCCACTCTCTCAGCTACCTGGAATGGCCCACAAAATCTGGGTGCAAATTTTCGTGAGGGGAGGCAGAGACGTATGTTCTTGGTGCTAAGCCAGGCCCAGTCCCCTGGCTGGTAGGTAGGAGCTGGTCGTCGGTGGCGGTCGGTCGCCTGTTTGGCGGAAGAGGCTGAGCGGAGTAGCTTGTTCTGGGTTTATTGCCACAATGTCTGTAGCTGGCGTGCTGTCAACTGGGCGGCTGGTGAGGTGCTAGGGACAGCGAGTGGCAGTGGAGGTCTCAGCTGTTTTCCGTAAACTAGCTGGAATGGTGATAGCCCGGTGGCTGCGTGTGCTTGATTGTTATAGGCAAACTCGGCCCAGGGCAGTAGCTCCGACCAGTTGTCTTGTCTTTCATTGGTGAAGGCTCGAAGGTAGGTTTTCAGGGTCCGATTCATCCTTTCGGACTGTCCGTTACTCTGTGGGTGGAAAGCTGTAGAGAAGCTGAGTTTTACCTTGAAGCACTTGCAGAGAACCCTCCAATAGCGTGCAACAAACTGGGGTCCCCGGTCAGACACAACATCCTGTGGAAGGCCATGTAGCCTAAAAATATGCTGGGCAAAGAGGAGAGCCAGCTCGGGCGCCGAAGGCAGCTTGGGCAGCGGGACTAGGTGCACCATTTTCGAGAAACGGTCTACGGTAACCCAGATAACCATTTGACCGCGAGACATCGGTAAGTCCACCATGAAGTCTGTAGCGAGGTGGGTCCAGGGCTCTGTGGGAACTGGCAGTGGTTGTAAGAGACCACATGGGGCACCGGGACTGAGTTTTTGACGGGCGCAGGTGGGACAGGAACTCACGTAGGTGCGTACATCTCGTTGGATGTTGGAACACCAGTAGAAACGGTTGATGAGTTCCAGGGTTCTCTCGCGCCCTGCGTGTCCTCCAGTGAGGGAGTCATGAGCCCAGCGTAGTGTCTTTAAACGATCTCGTCGAGGAACCACAGTCCTATCTTGGGAGAGGACTGTCAAAGCAGACAGGCGAACCTTACTAGGGTCGAGGATATACTGAGGAGGTTCTTGATCCTCCTCGGAAAAGGAAGTCCGGGAGAGAACATCAGCTCGGAGATTCTTGGCCGCCGGTTGGTATTGTAAGATAAAATCAAAGCGGCTGAAAAACAAGGCCCAGCAGGCTTGGCGAGGGTTTAATCATTGAGCCTGAGATAAGAATTCTTTGTGGTCCGTATACACGGTGGTCGTGTGTCGAGCCCCCTCGAGCCATTGCCTCCACACTTCAAAAGCAAGCTTGATTGCTAGCAGCTCCTTATCACCAATGGAGTAATTAATCTCGGCAGGGGAAAACTTCCTGGAGAAGTAGGAACAGGGGAGGAGCTGTCCAGAGTTGGAGTGTTGACTGAGGACTGCCCCGACGGCAATGCTGGAAGCGTCAACTTCTACAATAAATGGTCTGGTGGGATCTGGGTGACGGAGACAGCTGTCCGAGAGGAAAGCTTCTTTCAAGTCGGTAAAGGCTGTGACTGCAGCGTCAGGCCAATTCTTGGCGTCGGCTCCCTTGCGGGTCAGGGCCGTAAGAGGAGTGACTCGGTGTGAGTACTGAGGAATAAAATGTCTGTAGAAGTTGGCAAAGCCTAGGAACCTCTGGAGAGCCTTGAGCCCTTTGGGTTGTGGCCACCTAGTTATGGCCGCAACTTTTTCAGGGTCCATTCGAAAGCCGGTGGAGGAGATGATGTATCCGAGGAAGGGCAGAGTCTCAGCCTCAAAAACGCATTTTTCGAGCTTGGCGTACAAGTGGTTATCTCGGAGGGCCTGCAGAACTTGTGCAACGTGGGGACGATGGGTCTCCAGATCCTTGGAGATGATGAGCACGTCATCTAGGTAGACGATGACATGTGAGTGGAGCATGTCGCGTAGGACCTCGTTCATGAGGTTCTGGAAGATGGCTGGGGCGTTGCAGAGACCAAGGGGCATTACTAGGTACTCGTAATGCCCATCCCTGGTTTTAAAGGCCGTCTTCCACTCGTCCCCGGGGAGAATGCGAACCAGGTTATAGGCCCCTCGGAGGTCTAGCTTGGTAAAGATGCGTGCTCCCTGAAGGCGGTCCAAGAGCTCAGGGATCAGAGGTAGCGGATACCGATCTCGCTTGGTAATGGCATTCAAGCCACGATAGTCTATACATGGCCGGAGGGAGCCATCCTTCTTGGCCACGAAGAAGAAACCGGCTCTGGCAGGCGAGCGAGAAGGGCGGATAAAGCCCTTGGCTAGGTTCTCAGTCACATATTGGGACATGGCAGTGGTCTCTGGTAAAGACAAAGGATACACCCGGCCACGGGGAGGCGTGGTGCCTGGCAGCAAGTCAATCGGGCAATCAAAAGGCCGGTGTTGAGGGAGTATCTCAGCCGTCTCTTTGGAAAAAACGTCAGCAAAGCCCTGATATGGTTCGGGCAGCAAAAGCGAGGAGCAGAGGTGCAAGGGTTTGGGTGGTCGAGGGAGATGTAAGCAATGTTCAAAACAAAAGGGACTCCATCGGACCAGCTGAAAGTTATCCCACTGTATTAGGGGCGAGTGTTGACGCAACCAGAGTAGTCCAAGAACCAAGGGATGCACAGCTCGTTCCAGGACTAGCAGTGAGATCTCCTCCGAATGGAATAGTCCTGTTTGGCGAGTCAAGGGGGCCGTAGAGCAGGTGATGAGTCCAGGGAGTAGGGTGCCCTGGATTGAAGAAATCCGCAGAGGAGGAACCTTCTGTAACATGGGTAGAGATAGCTGATTCACCAGGTCGGCCACAATGAAATTCCCCTCGGCACCAGAATCGATGAAAGCACGGATCTGGAGTTCCCCACCGGGGTATTTCAGAGTTACTGGCAAGGTATATAGAGGAGCTGATCCTGTAGCGCCTAGGTGTAGCTCCTCGGTATAACCTAGGCATGGTCATTTCCCGGACGTTCCGGGCAATTGGCGAGAAAGTGACCCTTGCCTCCGCAATAGAGACAAAGGCCTAGCGAGCGACATCTCCTCCTTTCCTCCGGGGTCAGTGGGGATCTACCCAATTACATGGGTTCCCCACTGCTGACAGGAGCCGGGAGGACCTTAGGAGCCAGAGCTCTGGAGGCAGTGGATGTCTGTGGAAATGCCTTCCAATAGGCGCGGGTCTCTTTATCCCGCTGCTGAAGGCGGCGATCCATCCTGCCAGCGATATCAATCAAGTAATTTAGGTCTTCCAGGAGGTCCTGACCTGCTAACTCATCCTTGATGCGACTAGCAAGTCCCTCGAGGAAGATTCCCCTGAGGCAATCATCTCGCCAGCCAACTTCCATGGCCAGCGTGCGAAAGTCTATGGTGTATTCGGCCACCGGGCGATTCCCTTGCCTGAGGTGCAAGAGTTCCGAGGCCGCTGTGGTCTGGCGTACAGGGTCATCGAAAGCGAGTCGAAAGTTAAGGACAAATTCCTGTAGATTCTGTAGCAAGGGATCCTGACGCTCCCACATGGGTGAAGCCCAGTCGAGGGCCTTACCATCCAGTAGAGAGAATATAAACGCTACTTTAACAGCGTCTGAGGGGAAATGCGCAGGCAAGAGAGCAAAACGCATGTAGCACTGATTTATAAAACCATGGCATGTCTTGATATCTCCGGCATACCGGGTAGGCATGGGTAACTGAGTCACTGAAGCTGAACTGGGTGCCGGTGCCGGCGGAAGGACTGGAGGCGGTTCCGGAGAAGAGGCCTCCAGACGAGAGACCAGTTGTTCCACAGTAGCAGCGAGTGTGTCGATACAGTGCTGTTGCTGCTGGAGGCGCTGTGCCATCCCTGGAATGGCCTGCAGGCTTGGGGCCTCCGCCGAGTCCATGGCCTTGCAAAATGTTGCAGTCGGACACTGCAGGCGAGGTGGTGGACCCTTGGGCAGGCCTAGTTAGAGAGATGGGATAGGCCGGGAGGCGGAGCCACACGTAGAGAGTGTTCACCCGGGAACCAGGAACCCCCCCAGGAGGAGCCTGTAGGGCACTGGAACCACGGGACTTGGTGAATAGCAGAGAGTCCAGAGGCAGAGGTGGCCTTAGGCCAGGACCAGAGTGAGCAGGAAAGACAGGAAGTCCAAAGTACTCTGGAAGCAGGGAACCGGCTGTACAGGGCCGAGGGCCAGCTGAAGACAGGGCAGCGGGCGGCAGCGGAACTGTGGCAAACCGGAGCTGAAGCAGGCTGTAGGCTGAAGCGGAGTCTGTAGCAAACCGGAGCTGAAGCAGGCTGTAGGCTGAAGCGGAGTCTGTAGCAAACCGGAGCTGAAGCAGGCTGTAGGCTGAAGTGGAGTCTGTAGCAAACCAGGGTCAGAGGCAGGCAGCGGGCTGAAGCGGAGTCGGAAGCAAACCAGGGTCAGAGGCAGGCAGCAAGCTGAAGCGGAGTCAGAAGCAAACCAGGGTCAGAGGCAGGCAGCAGGCTGAAGCGGAGTCGGAAGCAAACCAAAGTCAGAAGCAGGAAACGTGGAATCACCAGGAACGCAACTAAGACCAACTATGCAGTTGCGAACCTCGTTGCAAGGCAATGAGAGAGAGTCTGGGCGCCGGTTATATCGGAACTTGGGCGTGACGTCAGCAGCATGGGCGGAGCCAGGCTTCCGGGCGATGAGCGCTCAAGACGGGCGTCCTCGCGCACGCGCGAGACGGAGGAGAAGCAGGCACGTAATGGCGGCCGCCACATGGAGTGAGAGAAGCCCCCGGGGTCCAGCGCAGGCGAAACGCAGCAATTCCTGAAGCGGAGGTAGGCAGGGTTGAGCCCTGAGTGGAGGGAAGCGGTGGAGACCGCAACACTATATACCAGTATTAAAAGATATCATACTGGTTTACAATCTAAAACAATAAATTGCATTCTAAAACAATAAGATACATAAAAAATTAAAACAATAAAATATTCAAATCCAATATTAATTAATAAAAAAAAAAAATAAACAGCATATGTGAACATACTATCAACAGTGGTACTACCCTTAACCAATAAGTCTTCATATATTGATGTAACTCATTATTGCTCTCTGCTTTAACGGCAGGGGGAAAAGAAGAAAAGGGGAATTAGATTCAGACAGCAACCAACAAGGACATTGAATTTTATGGTCTTGGCAAACAAATAAGCATGGGGGTAACTTGCTGATGCAGCTGTTACTACCCTTAACCACTGAGCCTGATACTTTGGAGGTAACTCCAACATTGCTCTCTACTTCAATGGCAAGAGGTAATGGGGAATTGGACTCGCACAGCCACCAATAAGGGCCCTGACTTGGCTGGTTTGGGAAGCTAAGAATGGGGGTGACCTGTATGGCACGGCAGATGCTACCATAAGCTTGCTGGACAGACTGGATGGACCATTTGGTCCTTTTCTGCCTTCATTTTCTTTGTTCTATGTTTCTAATAGGAGAATCAAGTTTCCTAGTCCGTATGCAGCTCTTGTGCTGCATACTCCGTGCCTTTCTGGCCGATTTTGTGTGGCCTGTGAACAATTTTAAACATGGGCATTGAATATCATTTATCACCGGAGTGGTGTTGCAGTCAAAATGCTGACAAAGTCAAAATTGAATATTTAAAGTTGGATGTTGGGATGTTTGAATATGAAGAACACTTTCACAAACAATACACTTCTGGAAAGGAACAGTCCGACGGCTGAGTGGCTCAATAGTTTTGAATCCGTCATCACCAATCTCTCACGCAGGTTTGAGCCCCATGCACTTTTTATAAGTTTATTTAAATTAAAAAAAAGCTTTTTGTGAATAAATCATCTATATTTATTATATACATTAATGCTCCTACATGTGGATGTGTGTGCGTGTATATATATATATATATATATATATATATATATATATATATATATATATATCTACTAGCTGTACCCGGCCACGTGTTGCTGTGGCAGAGCCTGCTTAAGTGGAAAAGAAAGAAAAGAGAAAGCGCACGTTTCGAATATGTTTAATTTCACAATGCTTGTGGGTATACAATATTTTTAGTTGTTCCATTGTTTGTGCAGATATAGAGATTGTAAGGTTTGCCGACTCTTGAACACGCAACATATAATTGTCCATGTGAGAAGCAATTGGTTTCTAGATCTAAACCTCAGAGTTGTAAAGATTGCCCTTGAGCTTTGTTGATGGTTATTGCAAACGCTAATCGAATTGGGAATTGCAATCTCTTACATTGAAATGGCAGATCTGTTGGAATGATAGGGATGTGAGGAATGAGTACATCTTCACCTTTGAAAGGTTCTGTCAAGATTGTTGCTTCTATGACATTGCTCATCAAATTTTTGACAGCAAATCGTGTGCCATTACAAAGCGTTGGCTGGTTGATATTTCGTAACATGATAATTGGAACGCCGATTTTCAATTGTAGTATGTCAGGTGGCATGCCTGGGAGGTCGAGTGAATTAAAAAATTCTGTGGGATAATTAACTGCTTCATAAAGTTTGATCTTCAGCGAGGCATTATTTGGCTGAAGTAAAGCAGATGGCTGAAAGGTCTGTTAAATGACTGAGGTGAATGGGACCACAATGTCCCAAGAAAGAGTGAAATGCAAATGAAAGTAATGTAATTTTTCCTAGCTAAGACGCCCCAGGCCATAACATGCACCTAGGATGCAGAGTGTGAAAAGAAAAAAAATGAAAATAGTTGGTGGTAAATGTGGTCTGTCCCTGGGCGTGGCTAACCAATTTTTTACTCCCCATGTTGTTTTGCGGTCTGGGGAGGGCTATTTCAGAGTCTTCCCCAGATCGTGCAACTTTTGTCTTTCTGTTTGTGTGTGAACCCCACTCCCCCAAACCCGCCCCCCATCACAACCGTTCTCTGTAAATAACCACCCCACACCCTCCTGCCCCCCCCCCCCCCCGCCCAGCAAAATAAATGATTTGACCTCCCACCGGCGACATGTCAAGCAAGTACTCCAAATCCTCCGAGACAACCACCTGTATGCGAAGCTTGAGAAGTGCCTTTTTGAACAAGAGTCACTGCCGTTCCTGGGATATATTATCTCTGCAACAGGGTTCTACATGGACCCGGAAAAGGTATCTGCGATCAAGAAGTGGCCCCGGCCGGTGGGCCTAAAAGCATTGCAGCGCTTCTTAGGGTTTGCTAACTTCTACAGGCACTTCATACCTCAATACTCCCAACTGGTAGCCCCATTAACCGCGCTAAGAAGGGTGCAGACGCTCGAGCCTGGTCCACCGAGGCCTGTAGAGCGTTCGACAAACTAAAAGAGGCCTTCCTACTGGATACCTGCTTACGCCATCCGGATCCACAACAGCCCTTCTTTGTTGAAGTGGACACCTCTAGCGTAGGCGTAGGAGCGGTCCTTTCTCAGAGCTCCAGTACTGGACATCTTCTACCACGCTCCTATTTTTCCAAGAAATTCACCCCAGCCGAAAGCAACTATGGAATAGGAGATAAGGAACTACTAGCAATCAAATTAGCCTTTGAGGAGTGGAGGCAGTGGCTGGAGGGGGCCAGACATCCGATCACTGTCTATACCGATCACAAAAACTTGGAATTCCTCAGCCAGGCCCAACGCCTCAACCCCAGAAAGTCTCGATGGGCCTTATTCTTCAGTCGATTCGACGTCTTACTCAAATACCATCCAGCATCGAAGAACGTGCAAGCGGATGCCTTGTCCCGCAACACCATTCTGGAAGAAAGGGAGGACCCCCCCGCAATACATCATTGATCCAGCCAAAATCAGCCTAGCCAGCACCACAGTCTCCACGCAGGGGAGAGTGGTTGTTCCACGAAGAGACCAAAGAAGAGTTCTTGAGTGGGCTCATGACTCTCTCACAGGCGGCCACGCCGGCAGAGAAAGGACCCTTGACCTACTTAACCGATACTATTGGTGGCCCAAGGTGCGGCAAGATGTACAACTTTATGTAGAGTCATGCCCAGTGTGTGCCAGGCAAAAGCCTATCAACGGTCAGCCATGGGGTCTCTTACAACCTCTGCCAATACCCACAGAACCGTGGACCCACATCGCCACGGACTTTGTGGTGGACCTACCACCCTCGGAGGGAAACTCTGTAATGTGGGTCATCGTTGACCGTTTCTCTAAAATGGTCCACTTAGTACCTCTGCCCAAACTTCCGTCAGCAACTGAGCTGGCCCTTCTGTTCACTCAACACATCTTTTGGGCTCACGGCCTCCCACAGAGCATAGTATCTGACCGGGGCCCGCAGTACACAGCTCGATATTGGCGGGCTCTCTGCAGAAAGTTTGGGGTGCAGTTAAACCTGTCAACAGCCTTTCACCCACAGAGTAACGGACAGACCGAGTGAATGAACCGCTCCCTAAAGACCTTCCTCCGTAGCTTCATCTCCGAGAGACGGGACAATTGAACAGCTCTCCTCCCACGGGCCAAATTTTCTTATAATAACCATACCCACTCGGTTACCGGACTATCGCCCTTCTAGATCGTTTTCGGCCATCACCTCAGGCCACCTGTACAAGTTCCTGCCGCCGTTCCCTCACCAGCGGCACAATCATCAGCTCTCCAACTCCACTGCCTCTGGAAGGCTATCCAGCGACAACTCTCAACAGCAGCTGATAAGGCTCGAAGAGTCACGGATCGACATCGACGCCCGGCACCAGTCTTCTTGCCTGGCACCAAGGTCTGGTTGAGCACCAAGAATCTCCATCTGCTCGCATCTTCTCGAAAGTTGGCACCCAGATACTGTGGCCCCTTCCAAGTGGCAGAACGGATATGCCTGGTGTCCTATAGACTCCGTCTCCCTTCCTCGTTACGCGTTCACAAAGTGTTTCATGTATCTCTTTTGAAGCCAGTGGTACAGTCTCATTTCCATCACCCAACACCAGACCTCGCCTCATCCTCGATGGCCGAGGACATCACTTACCAAGTACGGGAGGTACTGGACATACGTTTCCACAACCGTCGTTGGGAATATCTCCTGGCTTGGGAGGGGTGCGGATCCGAAGAAGACACTTGGGAGCCTGCTCGAAATATTCTGGACAAATCCTTGCTGGCCCAATTCCACTGGGATAACCCCGGGAAACCTGGACCCCTAAGGAGGGGGCGTAAAAGGGGGGGTACTGTTGCGGTCGCGCTCCTCACGACCGGCCTCTTACCTGGCTCCGGTCCCGGGGGCCGGCACGGCTCCCGACCACCCCGCTCCTGCTCCGGCCTAGTTCGCAGCGCTCCCACGACTGAGACGCTGTCGGAAGCTGTCGGCCCCGCCCCTAGGGCTCGTGTGCATGCGCGCAAAGGGAACCCTTTTAAAGGGCCTCTGGCGCGAAGAGCCGGGTCCACCCCCGGAGTGACGTCAAGCGCCGAGGGGGATTTAACTTGGCGTCTGACTCCCTTTCAGTGCCTTGCAATGCGGTCGCTCCTGGGAGTAAAGAGTTGCTGATCCTGCCAGCTTGTTCCTGTGTTCCAGATCCTGCCAGCCCGTTCCGGTAATCCTGATCCTGGTCCATCTCATTGTCTTCGACTTCTGCTGCCTGCCCTGATCCTGGTCCGTGCCTTCGGTCATCGCTCGCTCCATAGCTGCTCACCTAAGTCCCAGGGGCCTGGGTCCCTACAGGCTCCTCCTGGGGGGACCACGGGCTTCCAGGGCAAAGCCACCTAAGTCCCAGTGGTCCAGGCCTCTACAGCTCCTCTGGAGGGGTCACAGACTTCCAGGGTGAAGATCTTGCTTCGGCTGCGGGAGTCTGCCTTCCGACCGTCTCTCATCGCCGGTCGGACAAAGGATCCACTTCCGGATCACAACACTGTGTGATGTAAATCTCTAAAGTATACATCTGCTGGACATGCACAGGATGTGCATGGAGGTAAAAGGTCAATCTTTGAGAAGCATAGGAACTTTCCAGAAGCCCTGGATCATCTTTGTGTCAGAGGATGTTACTTCCTGAGGGGCATTCCCTGAGGGGTTTAATGATTATCAGAGATAATAAAAGGCCTTGACCTTCCTGGGTCAGGGGCTGCTTCAGATTTGCACTGAAAGAAATTGGTTGGAGCTGTGATCCTCTCCCAGGACTGACAGAAGGGAGCAGCAAGGAGAGAGACAAGGATTTTCTACTAAAATCCCTAGGAGGCTAAGAAGGGGAAGCAAGGCTGCAATATCACCCAGGATTCACAAGACGGACCCAGTGTCTGACCAGGACAGGAGCTCTTCTGGACCAGGAAGCCAAACTGGGTCAGTGGGTCTTGTGCTGGGCTTGGAGGACTCTGAAGTTACCTCTGAAGGGTTTTTCCTTGAGCTGGAACAGGACATTCGAGTGAGTAACAATCCATCCACATCTAAGGACTGAAGGAAGCGAGGGGGCAGAGGTTACACAGAGGGATAAGAGGGGGGAAAGTAAGAGAGTTACAGGGGACCCTGTGTGCTACTAAGAGGCCATCTCTAAAGGTGGGAGTTGTGTAAAGAGGAGAAAAGATTTCCTGGACAGCGCCTTCTTTCCTGAGTTACATATCTGCCTGCTTCCACCCGACTGTCATTATGAACTCCCCTGAAGAAATGGAATTAAACTATATTTACCTTGTAGCACATTTAGAGACTGGAGAGTGACTTATTTACTAGGGATGTGAATCGTTTTAGGACGATTAAAATTATCGTCCGATAATTTTAATATCGTCTTAAACCGTTATGGAACACAATACAATACAGATTCTAACGATTTATCGTTATAAATCGTTAGAATCGTGAGCCGGCACACTAAAACCCCCTAAAACCCACCCCCGACCCTTTAAATTAAATCCCCCACCCTCCCGAACCCCCCCCCCAAATAACTTAAATAACCTGCGGGTCCAGCGGCGGTCCGGAACGGCAGCGGTCCGGAACGGGCTCCTGCTCCTGAATCTTGTCGTCTTCAGCCGGCGCCATTTTCCAAAATGGCGCCGAAAAATGGCGGCGGCCATAGACGAAAAAGATTGGACGGCAGGAGGTCCTTCCGGACCCCCGCTGGACTTTTGGCAAGTCTCGTGGGGGTCAGGAGGCCCCCCACAAGCTGGCCAAAAGTTCCTGGAGGTCCAGCGGGGGTCAGGGAGCGATTTCCCGCCGCGAATCGTTTTCGTACGGAAAATGGCGCCGGCAGGAGATCGACTGCAGGAGGTCGTTCAGCGAGGGTTCCGGCGCCTCGCTGAACGACCTCCTGCAGTCGATCTCCTGCCGGCGCCATTTTCCGTACGAAAACGATTCGCGGCGGGAAATCGCTCCCTGACCCACGCTGGACCTCCAGGAACTTTTGGCCAGCTTGTGGGGGGCCTCCTGACCCCCACGAGACTTGCCAAAAGTCCAGCGGGGGTCCGGAAGGACCTCCTGCCGTCCAATCTTTTTCGTCTATGGCCGCCGCCATTTTTCGGCGCCATTTTGGAAAATGGCGCCGGCTGAAGACGACAAGATTCAGGAGCAGGAGCCCGTTCCGGACCGCTGCCGTTCCGGACCGCCGCTGGACCCGCAGGTTATTTAAGTTATTTGGGGGGGGGTTCGGGAGGGTGGGGGATTTAATTTAAAGGGTCGGGGGTGGGTTTTAGGGGGTTTTAATGTGCCGGTTTTTCGATTTTTCGATTTTTCGATTTTTAACGATTTTTCACGATTTTTCACGATATTTTACCCCCCCAAACGGCAACAATACGATTCCCTCCCCCTCCCAGCCGAAATCGATCGTTAAGACGATCGAGGACACGATTCACATCCCTATTATTTACTTAGAGTATTCTCGGGCCGGCACTGGCCCTGCAGGGAGACCTGGCCCTAGCCCTCGATCCCTGGAAAACTGATCCCCTACCTCAAGGGTGTGAGTACCAAGCGCCCCGAGACTGGGAAGGTGATCCCCACGCAAGGGGAGGGGTTACAACAGCAAAACCTGTCAATATAATATAAAGTGACATTTTTATCTCAGCAGACTGAACTTGGTTCTTTCCCATGTAAAATCTATTATAAATACATAATTCTTCCCTGTGTGTGCGTGTATGTGCGCTCCTAGGGCACCCGATACCCTGGCACCACCATGGGATCTGGGGGAGGTGCTGAAGAGTCGGGCAGTGGGGGTGTCACTTTTTAGAGTTTGGATTGCTGGAGGCAGCTGGGGGGGGGGGGGGTTTGCTGGGCCTGGGAGATGGACTGAATACATGGGGAGGGGGGCAGCACAGTCAGTTTGCATATAGGGCAGCAAAAAAGCAAGCACCAGCCCCGACACAGGGCTGTATAGCAGCACTTCATTTAAGGTTTAAGGTTTATTTTTATTTATATACCGTCATCTCAGCGGTAGCCTTCACGACGGTTTACATTACAATAAAAACATAATAAGAAAGTTACAATCGTATATTTCTCTCCAGCTCTGGGGTCTTTTGATTTATTCTGTCCCTACATGAGAAAAAATGAATTCTCACCCCTCCCTATAGTTCAGAGATTGTGTGACCATGCCATTAATAAGCATTTGGGATGGAGAATGAAACCTTTAAATATCAGAACTGAGTTCTATGTACATTTGGAGAAGAAATGCAATGTGTTTATAGCAGCACTGAGTCTGTCCCTCCATCCATCAGTCTGTCTCTGTCTGTGTGCATCTATCAGGGCAGAAGCCTATGGATGGGCAGAGTCCAGGAGTTAGTGCTGAGTGCACGAGGGGAGAAAGTCCATTTGGCTGCTTTGGTTTGGAAGCAGGGCGAGTACATGTTGGGCTATTAAAGACCACGGAGGCAGAGGACAGTGAGAAAAATACATTTACCTACTTTGTGCTAAACTTACTGCGTGCACTTTCACAATTCTGTCTGATCATTTCGCAAAGCACGTAAAGGCTCCATCCATTTCACTCACGTTTACAACCAATGGCTGTGATCCAGGTCAGATGTCACTGGACCAGGGCCGGATTTAAGTTGCCACTGCCTATAGGCAAAGGGTACAGGGGAGGGTTTTGTCTGCATCCACTGCCCACACTCTCCACGAAGGCAGAGTACAATTTATCCCCCTGTTCCCCCTGCTGAAATGATCCCCTCTTATGTATCCCTCCTCACTTTTATGTTGGGACTAGTGATCCGCAGTCCCTCCTGACCCACTGATGCTCTGTTTCTGAGATTCCAAGCCAGGGGTTCTGTATCTTTCAGTTGGGTATAGATTTCATATTATCTGACAGTGAGGGGTCATTTTTGGAAAGGTTTACATGGGGGCTGTGTGTGTGTGAAATCATGATATACCTGTGCATGCAGTCCCTGTGTGTTATCTGTGAATTTTCAGGTTACTTGTACTTCTTTGTGAATAAAAATGAGGGTGTTTGAGGGATTCTGGGTGGGGTTGGAAGTCCATGCACAAGTGAATATTTTGTCAGTGTTGAACGTGCAACTTCCCCGCATGTTGTTACCCCTGCTAGTCAAGTCACGGAGATGAAATCACACTTTTATTTTGTCTGCAGTTTTTAGATGGAAGGTCAGGGGACCTTGATGGGGGTCTCAGGGGGAAGTGAGGGAAGTCTGAGTGAATTGGAGGAGGTGTCAGTGAGCTGGTGATTAAAGAGTGTGCAGAAGTGAGTATTTTCATAAGTGGAGAGCACTTATACATTATATAGTTCCTGCCTCTGCACATAAACAATGGGGTTATTGCATGCACAGGTTACAATTATTTCCTGTTTAAAATATATAGGGGCACTTTTATACAATAGGTACAGAAAGTATGTGGATTCCCTTAGTAAACCAATGTCCATGCTCAGACTCAGACGTGCATGCTTTCTGGGTGGAGATACGGGGTATTTGATAAACTCTACATTTCCCACCATACTATAAGAAAATTATTACTTACCTGCTAATTTTCATTCCTATAGTACCATGGATCAGTCCAGACAGTGGGTTATGTCCCCAATCCAGCAGATGGAGTCAGCACAAGCTTCGAGGGGGCGTCACCATATATACTACTACCCCCTCTGCAGGAGTTCAGTATCGAGTATATCAAAGCCCGAGTAGAAAACAAAACCCCCGTATTGGATCAAGTTTATATAAACCGGCAACAATAGGCCTTGTAACTTTAGTAACTAACTGCAAACGCCCTACGAACTTGTAGGGAGCTGCGGAAACAGCCTGCCAACTTGTAGGGAGCTGTGAAAAACAGTGAAAACTGAGAAGTCGTGAAAGACATATAACACTACAGTACCTTAGAGAAGAGCGGAGCAGGATGAGAACCCAAACGCGGTGGGCGTCTGGACTGATCCATGGTACTACAGGAACGAAAATTAGCAGGTAAGTAATAATTTTCTTTTCCCTGTACGTACCTGGATCAGTCCAGACAGTGGGATGTACCCAAGCTTCCCTACATCGGGTGGGGTCCTGCGAGGCCTGCTCGAAGAACCTGCTCGCCAAAGTGTCCAGAGACTGAAGAGGTGAGGTGCAGGCGATAGTGCCTCGAGAACGTGTGTAACGATTTCCAGGTGGCTGCTCTACAAATTTCTTGAGAGGAGACCGAGCGAGCCTCCGCCCAGGAGGCCGCCTGAGAACGTGTAGAATGCGCACAATGCCGGGTGGGGGAGTCCGTCCCGCCCCAATGTAGGAAGCAGCAATGCCGGCCTTCAGCCATCTGGCAATGGTCGTCTTCGAGGCCTGAGACCCCTCCTTAGGACCGGACCAAAGTACGAAGAGATGGTCAGAGGTCCGGAACTCATTTGTAGCCTCAAGATAGAGGCGCAGAGTGCGCTTGACATCCAAGAGTCGGAGAGACTTCGGCTCTGAGGAAGAGAAGGACGGCAATTCCACCGTCTGGTTCACATGGAATGCAGAAACCACCTTCGGAAGGAAGGAGGGAACGGTGCGAAGCGAAACTCCAGAGTCGGAGAAACGGAGATAAGGCTCTCTACACGACAGAGCTTGCAGCTCCGAAATGCGTCGAGCGGAACAGATGGCCACAAGAAATACAGTCTTGAGGGTGAGATCCTTTATCGTTGCACTGCGCAGTGGCTCGAACGGTGGTCCCGACAGGGAGCGAAGCACAAGGTTAAGACTCCAGGAGGGACAAGGGTCCCGTAACGGAGGCCGCATATGCTTGACACCCTTGAGGAAGCGAGCAATGTCCGGGTGCTGTAGAAGAGAGCCCCCATCGCTCAGCAGCGAACCAAGGGCGGCCACCTGAACCCGTAGTGAATTATAGGCGAGCCCTTTTTCCACCCCCGCTTGTAGAAACTGAAGGATCTGAGGTACAGAAGCCTTTGCGGGTCTCATGGCCTGGCTGGTACACCACAGCTCGAACACCTTCCAGACTCGAACATAGGCCGCCGACGTCGATGTCTTTCGTGCCCGCAACAGCGTTGATACTACCGCCTCCGGGTAGCCCCGGCGCCGGAGGTGGCGCCTCTCAAAAGCCAGGCCGCAAGACAGAAGAGTTCTGCCTGCTCGAAAAATACCGGGCCCTGATGTAGGAGCCGGGGGAGGTGCCCCAGCCTGATTGGCCCGTCGATCACCAGCTGTAGCAGATCCGCAAACCAGGGTCGCCTGGGCCATTCTGGGGTGACGAAAATCACTTTCCCCTGATGGCTTTCTATTCTGCGGAGCATCCAAGTGGGGGGCCCCCCACCGATGGACGAGAAGTTGCATCACTTCGTCGGAGAGAGACCACTCTCCGGGGTCCAGCAGTTGGCGACTGAGGAAGTCCGCCTGGATGTTGTCCACCCCGGCGATGTGTGAGGCCGCTAGCCGGACGAGATGACGCTCTGCCCATTGCATCAGCAGCGCCGCCTCGAGCGCGACCTGGGGGCTGCGCGTGCCTCCTTGTCGGTTGATGTAGGCTACGGAGGTAGCGTTGTCCGATAGGATTCTGACCTCCCGGTTCCGAAGAAGCGGCAGGAAATGTCATAGAGCTAGCCGGACCGCTCTGGTTTCCAGACGGTTGATTGACCACTTCGCCTCCACCGCGGACCACGTCCCCTGCATTGCGCTTCGATCGCAGACTGCACCCCAGCCTACTAGACTGGCATCGGTGGTCACCACCACCTAATTTGGCAAATCGAGGGACACGCCAGGTTCGACGGATCCAACCACCAGTCCAGACTGTCCCTGGCATTCTGTGGGAGCGGGAGGATCATCTGGTAGTCCTGCGACACTGGTTTCCAATGGGAGAGGAGCGCCCACTGTAAGGGCCTGAGGTGCACGAACGCCCAAGGTACAAGGTCGATGGTGGAACCCATCATTCCCAGGAGTTGCAGGTAGTCCCAGGAGGTGGGCTCTGGTAACGCAGAGAACCGTCGTGTGTGATCCCGCAAGGATTGAGCCTTGTCCTGGTGCAGAAAAACTTTGCCCAGTCGGGTGTCAAAGGTCGCCCCCAAAAAGTCCAAGCGTTGCGAGGGCACGAGGGAGCTCTTGGAGAAGTTCACTACCCATCCCAGGGAATGTAGAAACCGTACTACTCGAGTCACCACTGAGCGTCCATGGTCGAATGACTTCGCCTGGATGAGCCATTCGTCCAGATAGGGATGAACCAGAATGCCCTCCCTCCGGAGAGCTGCAGCCACGACTACCATGATCTTGGTGAAGGTGTGCGGCGCCGTCGCCAAACCGAACGGGAGAGCCGTGAACTGAAAATGCTGGTCCAGAATTTTGAAACGAAGGAAACGGTGGTGGTCCGGGCGGATGGGAATGTGCAGGTAGGCCTCCGTTAAGTCCAGGGAGGCGAGGAACTCCCCCTGATGCACCGCCGCAATCACTGATCGGAGCGTTTCCATGCGGAACCGAACGACTCGGAGAGACTTGTTGACTTCCTTCAGGTCTAAGATGGGCCGGAAGGATCCGTCCTTCTTGGGTACGACGAAGTAGATGGAATAGTGGCCCCAGCCCACCTCTCCGAAGGGCACGGGCGCAATAGCGCCTATCTCTCGGAGTCTGTCCAGCGTCAACTGTACCGCTCTTCTCTTGAGGGCCGAACCACAGGGGGAGAAGATGAACCTTCCCTTCGGAGGGCGGACAAACTCCAAGGCGTAGCCGTGTTTTATGGTGTCCAAGACCCACTGGTCTGAGGTGATCCGCACCCACTCCTCGTAGAAATTCGCCAGCTGGCCCCCAATCCTGGGGACGGAGGAGTGGGTGAGACTGGCATCATTGGGTGGCCTTGGGTGAGGGATTCCCAGGTCCGGAGGTGGCGCACGCGGGCCTACGACCGCGAAAGGAGCGCGACCAGGGCTGAGACCTGGAAGCGGAGGGTCGGGACCCCGTCTGTCTGTAGCTCCTGTAGCGTCGCTGCGCCCTGGCTCTGGTCCGAGAGGAGGCAAAGGCCCTAGAAGGACGGTATCTGTCCTCCGGGAGTCGATGGACAGCATTTTCCCCTAGGGACTTGATAATTTGATCCAAGTCCTCACCGAAGAGGAACTTACCCCTGAACGGGAGAGAGCCCAGACTCGACTTGGAGGAAGTATCCGCTGCCCAATTGCGAAGCCACAGCAGTCGTCTTGCCGCCACTACCGAGACCATGGATCTTGCCAGGACCCGAAAAAGGTCGTACGAGGCATCCGCCCTGTACGCCACTGCAGCTTCTAGCCGGTCCGCCTGAGCGGCCTCCTCGGGTGGCAGTTCTTGAGACGTGAGAAGTTGTTGTACCCAGAGAAGGCTAGCTCGCTGGGCAAGGGAACTGCACATCACCGCCCGCATACCCAGTGCGGAGACTTCGAAAACCCTCTTGAGAAAAACTTCCAACTTGCGATCTTGCGTGTCGCGTAAGGCCGCTCCTCCCGTCACTGGTATAGTCGTCCTCTTCGTGACTGCCGACACCGCGGAGTCCACTTTCGGGACCTTGATGAGGTCCAGGAAGTCCTCAGGGAGTGGATACAGCTTCTCCATGGCATGGCTGACCTTCAGGGAAGCCTCCGGGGTATCCCATTCCCTAGTGAGAAGTTGGAGAAACGATTTGTGAATGGGAAAAGCCCGTGCTCTCGGCCGAAGCGCTGCCAGGACCGGATCTCCCTTCTTTGAAGAAGTGACGACAGCGGGGGCTACTGGAGCGGGCGGGTCCGGCGGCGGGTCCAGATCCAATTCCTGAATAATCTGTGGGATAAGGTCATCCAGCTCTTCCCTCTGAAAAAGGCGGAGGGTACGCGGGTCGTCCCCCTCAGGCGTGCCGTCCCCTTGTCCTACGTCCGGGAGGTCCGGGCCGCGTCCCAACTGGCCTGAAGCCGCCCCCACCGCCGCGGGAGGCAGCCATACCCTGGTGGGAGGCTGGCCGGGCCCCACCCCCGCCGGGCCGGAGGGGGCCTGGGTGGAAGGCGACATCCGTGGAGCCTTGGCAGGTGGAGGTCCCGCAGGAGCTTCCAGGCCCTGCAGGTAGGCCGTATGCATCAGGAGAATAAACTCCGGTGAGAACCCCGGCCTGCTCGGGGGGGCTCCGGATGCAGCCGAGTCCGCTGTTCCCTGTCCCTGAGGGCCTGGTTCCGGCATCAAAATCGGAGGGGAAACCCCCAAAAATCCAGTGTCCTCCCGCGCTGCCAGAGTCTCCTCAGGGTGCTGTGAGGGTAAAATGGCCGCCGTTCCCGCCAAAAATGGCGGAGTGGCCGGCCCGCACCGCCCGGGCAACGAGGAAACAAACGAAAACTCGCTGAGGGACTGCGAGGTGCCTTCCCCCCTTGGGAGGCACCGTGCGCAGATGCCCTCACGCGAGATCCGGGACCCCGGGTCGCTGCAGGCCGAGCAACGTGACGGCCGTGGCATCGGGATCGCTCTCTGAGACAGGCAAAAAAACCCGGCAGAAAGCAAGAAAAGCTTCGGGGGGGGGGGGGGGGGGGGGGCAGGCGCGAGGAGCGCCGCTGTGGGGGGGCCCGTTCGGCCTGCACTGCCGTCCTTCGGAACCGCAACAAAGTGCCGCGGGGGGGCCTTCCCGGCCACTCAACCCGCCCGAAAAATCCCTCCCCGTCTGCCTCAGCAGCCCACGAGGAGCTGCAAAATGGCCGCGGGGAGAGAGCAGAGACGCGGAGAGGCCGGCCCCACCGGCTTCCGCAAGGCACCGAAGGTGACCTGCAAAGAAAAGCAAGAACACTGCAAGGAAACTGAAAACCCTCTGAACTTACCCCCGGCCGAAATCGACGGGTCACAGCACGGCGCAAGACAGAGGAACAAGAGAGAGAGAGAGAGGGGAAGCCACGCCTCCCCAAAAATTGCAAGGGTTTTTTTTTTTGTTTTTTTTTAAACTAAATTGGAAAAACTTGATCCAAATCGAAAAGCAGCAAAGTCCCAAGAAAAGAACCAAAGGACAAGAGATAGCCTTACAAATTGTGGGAAACCCTGATTCCCCTACTCGCATCTGCTGGAGTCAGAAGATACTGAACTCCTGCAGAGGGGGTAGTAGTATATATGGTGATGCCCCCTCGAAGCTTGTGCTGACTCCATCTGCTGGATTGGGGACATAACCCACTGTCTGGTCTGATCCAGGTACGTACAGGGAATTGCAAAATACAGCTTTAACTTTAAATGTACCACTTGTGTGTGTATGTGCTGACTTATGCACACCATTGAATATTATCCCCTTAATATTCTTACAGGTTAACCTTAAATAATTACTACAACTTCCTGGCCTTGGTTTTTGCAGTGGAGGAGATTAACGAGAACTCAGAGCTCCTCCCCAACCTCACACTGGGGTTCCACATTATCGATTCTCACAACTATCTGGCTCATATGCTTTCGGCTGCCTTGAAAATATTTTCAGGAAGGAGGTTCTGGATCCTCAACTACAGCTGCCAAACATCTGGCACCCTGGCTGCAATAATTGAAGGCGTTCCCTCTGAGGAATCAAGTGAGCTGTCCCATATGTTGAGGACGTACCACTTCCCACAGGTCAGGGGGTGCTCTTCCCAATTTTACTTTATATTCTGCTGCATAATCCTCCCCTCCTGAATGTTGTATTCCATGGAAATGAATCCAGCTTGTTGTGCACAATCCCTGAAACGTGACACAGTGCAAAGTATTTCTCTGTCTCCAGTAGATGGTGTTTAAAAAAAAAAAAAAAAAAAAGAAGAAGAAAAGAAAAAAGACATCAGAATTTATTCCAATCTGGCTAAATCAGACATATTTATTTACAAAAAAAAAAAAAAATAGAGCACTTTGCCTACCAAGGAGAAGTTTCTTCTGAGCTTCCTTCCTTGGTTGCGGGCTTGCGGGGGTTAAGCTTTTAGCAGCCCTCATTCCCAGAGCATTTCTACACCGGCGAGTGACTGGGGGGATTTACCGGTGTGCCGGTCCCCCCCCCCCCGGCCCAGAGAAAATAGTCACTTATTCCTCTGCTGAGGCCTGAGCTTTCGCTAACTGCCTTGTTTAAAAAAAAAAAAAAGAAGATTTCAGCAGCATTTACGGTCTCTCGGGCTCTGGAGGTTATTTTTAGACTTCCCTTCTCTGCACCGCGGCAATGCCGTGCACATCGTGTTGTGCTGCCTGTGGGGAGCCGGCAATGCGGCTCTCCCACGAAAACCTCTGCTCCCGTTGTATCCCCGGGGGAGAGGGCCTGTCGGTGGCAGCGGCCGGCGGGAGGGGGAAGTCTTCGGCACAGTCCCGTGGCGCGGATAAACCGATGATGTCTCATAGTCCTAGGCCTGCCCTCATCCTGTGGAGCATGGGAACGGCGGCCATTTTGCGTTCTTTAGATGCTTCTGCAGATTTCTCTGCAGGAGGAGGGGATCTCCCTCCGCAGTTGTCTCCACACGATCAGAGCCAGGTAAGAACCAATTTTCCTTTAATATTCCATCACAGTTATCAGATTCCTTTTAATTAAAGAAGAATTTAACTGATAAAAATAGGGCAAAGTGTGAAGAGCACTGTCTTTTCCTGTGCTGAAAATATGTGAGAGAATATATCCCTAATAAACTGAATAACTTATTCTCCTGTAATTACCACCTTCTGCTCTCCAAGATTACACTGGATCTCAGAATACGACTCCTTTTACATATCTTTTTACATATCTCATCCAGGATTAACTTTAATTTTAGGATCAATTCCCATGAAAAACCTGAAGATTTTTCTAAAGAACTAAATAAAAGCATCATGAGGTTTATATGGAGAGGGGACAGGCCAGGGCAGCAGGGAGCACTTTGTCACATATCACAGCACAATGATGATTTGCACTCCTGCACTTTAAAATGAGTTCCTGGCAGTCTTCTCCATGGTGTAAATGGAAAATAAAGAGAAGCATTGGGCAGATCTGGAAAGGGATCTTCCTCCTAATGATGATTTTACATTTTGTCTATGGAATCCCAGCTATTTAGGAAAATTATTGACCCTAGAACTTCTCCTAATTGTAGTTGGGTTACAGACCTGGATACTGATGGCTACAGATCGCAGGCTCATTTCCTCTGTTCTCTCTCTGCTTCCCGTTTCCTATCAGCAGATTAAACAGAGATCGTAACTTGGTCTTTACTGACAGAGGAGGCAGCTTCAGCAACTTCCAATTTTATGTAAGAGCTAAACAAATAAAGAAAGCCTTACTGCCCCCAAACTGGAGATGACAGAAACAGAAATGCTGCTGGGGAAGCAGGAATTGTGTCCTCAGCTCCCGATGTCCTCACTTGGGAGACTGTACAGAAAATGTGTTTGTTTGTTTGTTTGTTTGTTTATTTATTTATTTATTTATTTAGTGTTTTTCTATACCGACATTCAAGATAAGGATCACATCATGCTGGTTTACATTTAACAGGGGGTGTAAAGTGCAAATAAACTAAAACTGTAACATGTGAAGAGAAACACTGAAGTTACAATGAAACAGGGATGTTCAAAACTGGGAAAAGAAGGAAAGGCTAGAGGAATTTAACGGAAAGAACAATTGTTTACAATGTTCAAAGAATGTCCGACTGTGGTTTTGGTGAATTAAGGTTCAGTTGGGATCTGGAAAGCTTGCTTAAACAACCACGTCTTAAGCCGTTTTCTGAAAGTTAGAAGGAACGTTTCCTGTCGAAGATCTGGTGGAATGGAATTCCATAGCGATGGTCCTGCTGTAGAGAAGGCCCGGTCTCTAAATGTTATATGTTGAGAGGTTTTGGTGTGTGGAACATGTAGTGAATCTCTGATGGGTCTGGAGGAGGTATGTTTTCTGAATGGGATTTGTAGGTTGAGTGGAGCGTGGTGATGAATGGCTTTATAGATAATGGTAATGGACTTATGAATGATTCTGAAGTGAATTGGCAGCCAGTGTAGGTCTTTGAAAATGGGAGATATGTGGTCTTTTCTCCTCGTGTTTGTCAATATTCTGGCTGCCGTGTTTTGGACCATCTGAAGAGGTTTGGTGTGGGACAAGTGGAGACCTAATAAGATAGAGTTACAATAGTCTATCTTAGAGAAGATTATTGCTTGCAGAACCGTTCTGTGATCATGAAAGTGAAAGAGTGGTCTTCTTCTTTTCAGGACATGTACTTTATGAAAGCAGTCTTTAGTTGTTTGGTTAATAAAAGATTTTAGGTTTAGACGATTATCAATAATAACTCCTAAGTCTCTTGCTTTGGAGATGTGAAGGTTGGCTGGTGGATTCATCGTGATGTTACTGTTTTCTGAGGATATGAGAAGGAGTTCACTTTTTCTAGAATTTAGTATTAAGTTTAAGCTGGTGAGGAGGCAGTTGATTTCTTGAAGGCAATTTTCCCAAAATTCCAGAGTTTTTGTGATGGATTCTTTAAGGGGGATCACGATCTGGACATAGTCGCATATAAGAAGTGTTTTAAGTTTAATTTGGTTAACAACTGGCATAGTGAAAGAAGGTAAATATTGAAAAGCATGGGGGACAGGGAGGAACCCTAGGGAACTCCTATGGAGGAAGGATAATGAAGGGATTCTTTATTGTGGATTTTAACCTTGTAGCCTCTGTTCCCAAGGAATGTTTTGAATCAGGCCAGTGCAATTCCTATTATGCCGATGTTCGCCAGCTGGTTGAGGAGAATGGAGTGGTTAACAGTGTCAAATGCTGCCGAGAGATCCAGGAGAATCAGTAAGAAGGCATGACCTTTATTGAGGCCCATGATGAGGTAGTCTGTCAGGGAAATGAGTAGGGATTCTGTACTTAATGCTTTTCGGAATCCATATTGGGTAGGGAACAAGATATTGTGGTCTTCGATGTAATCTGATAGTTGTGTATTAACTAATTTTTCCATGACCTTGGCTATAGTTAAACATAGTTAAACATCTTCCTTAAAGATCTCTTCCTGTTGAGTGTTGTGAACTGTATCACTGGAGAGGTGGACCCTTGGGCCAGCCGTGAAGATGATGGAATGGCAGTGGGCGGACTACCGCCGTGAGGACTGGCCAGGAGGTGGTTCGAGACCGGCAGACCGGTCAAGAGCTTCACCCTGGGAAGCCCGTGGTCCCCCAGGAGGAGCCTGTGAGGACCCGGGCTGCTGGGGATTAGGAAAGGTCTCTCGGAGCAGACGTAGTCCATAGAACAGTCCGAGGTCGAGACAGGCAGCAGAACAGCAGAATGAAGATGTACCGAAGACGAAGCCAGGAAGACAGTCCGAAGATCAGGAACCAGATACTGAAGCTGAAGAACAGACCCAGAATCAGGAGCACTGGAACTGGAGCTAGAACACAGGAACTGAAGCAGGAACTCAGGAATTGAAACAAGGAGACAGGAACTGAAGCAGGAACACAGGAACTGAAGCAGGAACACAGGAATCAAGGCAGGAACTAAGGAACGCGAGGCAACTAGTGATTCAAAGGAGTGAACCCTGTTGCAAGGCGATTTCCCTAGTCAGACACCGGGTTTAAATACCCTGCGGGCGTCTGACGTCATCTAGGGGGCCGGCCAGGACTCCATGCAGCTGTGCCTTTAAAAGGCTTCCCCCTGCACGCGTGCGTGCCTAAGGGGGTCAGAGTCAGGATCGGAGCTCGGCAGCATCTCCCTCGTGGAGATGCTGCCTTTGACCTGTCATATGACAGGGCAAAGGTAGCGCCGGCGCCATTTTGGTTCCTGTCCTCTGACGTCACGAGCGTAGGAGATCGCTCCCGGACCCTCGCTGGACCCCCAGGGACTTTTGGCCAGCTTGGAGGGGCCTCCTGACCCCCACAAGACTTGTCAAAAGTCCAGCAGGGGTCCGGGAACAACCTCCTGCACTCGAATCGTGTTGCCGTATTGCAAAATGGCGCCGGCCATACGGCCATACGGCCGGCGCCATTTTGCAATATGGCAATATGGCCATACGGCCGGCGCCATTTTGCAATACTCCCGCCTTTGTGTCCTCTTTATGTTCCTAATGTGCCCTTGGTGTACACCCGCCACACCTTGCATGCTGCATCACACGTTGGACCAATGCAGAGTTTCCCAACTGCCCCCTGTCTGAGGTTCAGTATAGCAACATCTGCACCTGCCATTGACATACCTTACAGTTAGCTTCATGTACTAGGAGGGTGCTAAGGGGGACCTGCTGAGTAAATATTAGGGGAGTACATGACATGTCCCTGACAGTAGAAGAGGTACTGTTCCTCAGTACAGTCAGGGAATGCACAGTAAGGGAGCATTGTAATGTATGCCTGCTCTTATGATCTGTGTGGAAAGGGGAAGGGGTGGGTAGCAGTCTATTGCAATTGTATTGCTCATGTCAGGCACTGTTGGCGTTGTGGGGTCCAGACACGTATTTCTTACCAGTGTTCAGTATTATAGCTATCTCTGCTGACAAACACCACGTATGTGAGGCTAACCGATGCTAAGGAACTAACTGAGTTTGCTGCCTAGATTGGTCTGTCACATGTGCTGGTAAACGGAAGATGCCTTCCACCAACGCTGGGTGACTGACAGACAGGTTGCCAACCTCTGGTGCCATGCAGGACACCCATTATAGTGGTGGCTCATGCATACGCTTAATTTCCAGGCTCCATTGGCATACAATAGTGTGTAGCTATCCTCATCTGCACATGCTAAGCATGTACCCTGTGCATACTGATATATCAGTGTACATCGCCACCATGGTAGCATGTGTGGCAGGGATGGGTTTCCTATAGTTACTGTCTTAGCCTTAAGGTTGTGGGCCACTGAAAGGTGAGGTATGGGAAGGGTTATGTTGCTATCTGCATGCCGTGTATTAAAGGAGTTGCACAGACTGTCAGCGGCCAGGTAACTAGGCTGTTGCTAGTCGTACGGAGAGGTGAATATATTAATGCTAATGTGTCATACCCGTTTACATGGTGCAACTGGTGTAAGGTATGCTCAACAGGCCTTAAGTGTGTTGATCTGGTGTCCAGGTGCACAAAGATGTGGTGACTAGGGATGTGAATCGTTTTTTGACGATTTAAAATATCGTCCGATATATTTTAAATCATCAAAAATCGTTAGAGCCGCGATACAATAACAATTCCCCCGATTTATCGTCAAAAAATCGTAAATCGGGGGAAGGGGGAGGGGAAGGGGGAGGGCGGGAAAACTGGCACACTAAAACAACCCTAAAACCCACCCCAACCCTTTAAAATAAATCCCCCACCCTCCCGAACCCCCCCAAAATGACTTAAATTACCTGGGGTCCAGAGGAAGGGTCCCGGTGTGATCTTTTCGGCTGGGAGGGGGAGGGAATCGAATTGTCGCAGTTTGGGTTTTTAAATATCGTGTAAATCGTGTAAATCGTGTAAATCGAAAACCGGCACACTAAAACATCCCTAAAACCCACCCCGACCCTTTAAAATAAATCCCCCACCTTCCCGAACCCCCCCAAAATGCCTTAAATTACCTGGGGTCCAGTGGGGGGGGAGGGGAAGGGGGAGGGCGGGAAAACCGGCACACTAAAACAACCCTAAAACCCACCCCGACCCTTTAAAATAAATCCCCCACCCTCCCGAACCCCCCCAAAATGCCTTAAATTATCTGGGGTCCAGAGGAAGGGTCCCGGTGTGATCTTTTACTCTCGGACCTCCGGTGCGTTGTAGAAATGGCGCCGGCACTACCTTTGCCTTGTCATATGACAGGTCAAAGGTAGCACCGGCGGAATTTTGTTTTTTGTCCCCCGATGTCAGGAGCGTAGGAGATCGCTCCCGGACCCCCGCTGGACCCCCAGGAACTTTTGGCCAGCTTGGGGGGCCTCCTGACCCCCACAAGACTTGCCAAAAGTCCAGCGGGGATCCGGGAATGACTTCCTGCATGCGAATCGTTTTTCCGTACGTAAAAACGATTCGCGGCAGGAGATCGCTCCCGGACCCCTGCTGGACCCCCAGGGACTTTTGGCCAGCTTGGGGGGGGCCTCCTGACCCCCACAAGACTTGCCAAAAGTCCAGCGGGGGTCCGGAACGACCTCCTGCAGTCGAATTGTGTTGCAAAATGGCGCCGGCCATATGGCAACACGATTCGACTGCAGGAGGTCATTCAGGACCCCCGCTGGACTTTTGGCAAGTCTTGTGGGGGTTAGGAGGCCCCCCCAAGCTGGCCAAAAGTCCCTGGGGGTCCAGCGGGGGTCCGGGAGCGATCTCCTACGCTCCTGCCGTTGGGGGACAAAAAAACAAAATGGCGCCGGCGCTACCTTTGCCCTGTCATATGACAGGGCAAAGGTAGCGCCGGTGCCATTTCTACAACGCACCGGAGGTCCGAGAGTAAAAGATCACACCGGGACCCTTCCTCTGGACCCCAGGTAATTTAAGGCATTTTGGGGGGGTTCGGGAGGGTGGGGGATTTATTTTAAAGGGTCGGGGTGGGTTTTAGGGTTGTAGTAGTACACAAAAAATTACCAAAATGGAGATATTATATGATAAAAGGCTTGAAGCCATTGAAAATTCGTTAAAGTATTTAAATTTGAGGATATTAAATTTTCCTCAACACGATTTAATTGTGCCACTTGAGATGTTCAAGGAATATCTTGTTAATATACTCCAAATGCCACAAAAATCTATTCCTCCTGTTGCCAAGATTTATTATGTGGGAATTAAGAGGGGTAAAGAGGAGATAGAGAGTAAAGCTGAGAAGCCACAATTAAATATATCTGAAATTCTTGAAGCATCAGCAGATACTAAAATTGAAACCAGAGCTACCTTTTGTCTTTTCTGCAGATAGAGATGCAGTGTTTCGCATTTTATATGAGGAAGAGGCTAGAAATGTTTTATGGTGCCCCTGTTTGGATTTATCCTGACCTGTCTTGTCATACACAGGTTAGGAGAAAGCAATTTCTTGCAATGAAAAATATAGTTGAAACTAAAGGAGGGAAAATGCTAGTGAGATTTCCCTGTAAATGCGAAATAACCCGTCTAAATCAAAAATATATCTTTTACGATATTTCACAACTGAAAGTTTATTTGGACTCATTGACCTAAAAAGCCTTAGTTTTGGTTAGGAGATATGATGGATAGAAAGCGCTACCTTATTTTTTCAGTTGTAGATTGAGTTGATTCTCATTTCCTTAAACCGCTTGTTTAGCTTATCACCACTAGAGGATTACCAAATTACTTTAAGGTTGATACATATAAATGTTGCCAAAGAAAAATGTTTCTTTTTGTTAGATGTGTGTGATTACTGTATCTAAGATTTAATTTTCTATGTATTATTTGAAACGCATAAATAAAAAATTAAAAAAAAAATAAATAATGTTGGCCACATCCACCATGTGAACACTGTCTGACAGCCAACACTGTGTGGTCCACAGTCCTACAGTGTCTTCACATATTTCACCTCGCCACACACACACACATACAAGCCACTCTCCAAGGTTAACTGTCATTGTTGATAGCGCATGTAGTTTGGACAACCAGTATAGTCCACTGACAGGTATCTGTCAGTGGACTGTACCTGACAGATACACTGACAGGTATCTGTCAGTGTTGACAAATATTTGGTATACTTTACTGACTATTAACAGAACAACAATCATTTACATGCTGCAGAACCCCAGTGGACTTTCCTCCCTACAGGTGTGCTGTTCAAAAAGTTACAGGTAACGAATGTTGCTCACACATCAGTATCAGCAGAATATTAGTGTAGTGTTTGCACATACTGTATGACCTGTGTCACCATCACGTAATATACCCACCTCACCCCTGTTCTTTTCCATACTCTGTCTTGAAGCCCCTGTACCTGCAAGCCTTTCTTGAGGGACATCATGTGAATGGGACATATACCCTCCCAACGGAGTGATATGGGTGCATCTATGTCAATTGGAGGGACATGTAGGCCCATGTCTGGCCCATATTCCCTCTATTGTTGCACACAGCTCAGTTAGCAGTGACTGTGAAAACCACTGTCCGCCAGCTCCTGTGGAATACATAGTTGGCCAGTGAGCTAAAGGGGTATTCTCCACATGCATGCATGCATAAAAGTAGCATAGATTGAAACAATTTCCAAAAGCCAATCCATGCACATAAAACTTTTCCACAATTTAGACTTATGAAGGGAATGTTTAAAGGAATTGCACATGTAAAAGTAGCAATTTAAAAAATTATATTTACATACCTAAAGCCTTTTGAAAATTATCTTTATTTGTTCTACTGCTCCAACAGTGCTATATAATGTGGTGAGTGAGTGGTAAAGCTGCTTATGTCATGAAACGCTATCTGTATTTCAATGTTTGCTAAGCAGAAATCCCTTCAGCCAGATTATGTTCTGAGCACATGCAGATGTGACTCAGATAATCAGAAATAATGGGGAGGGATGAAACTGCTGAAGTGGCTTTGGGCACAGGGAATCAGAAATCAAAAGCTGTGATTGAATGGGATGATTCTGTGATCTAGATTACTCATCAAGCACCAGAATCTGGATCATTCACTCTCACTTTTTCATTCCAACAACTCAATTTCCTCTTATTGTGTAGTTGGCCTATATTCAGAAATAAATTTCGACAATGTCTATTGTAGCAATAATTCATTTCCTACTTACCATCAATGAGATAATTATGATTTACAATGTCATATCATTAAATCTTCCTGCAATTCCCAATCCATCTGCTGTGTAGCTAAAGGACATCCACTCATGCAATTTTGAAATAAATAAATATGTTATAAGTAAAAAAATAAATAAAGATAACTTTTAAATTACTTAATAGTGCATACTTGAGACACAGACACTTGCTTCTTTCTCCAAACTCTCAGATTCTAAGTCAGCAGGAAATAAAAGAGCCTCAATGCTTCTGGGACCTGATCACTAGAATGAGAAAGTGATTGACATGGGAACTCAGAGGACAGTCTATTAGACTTCTGAATTGTGATTAACTTTGATTTATTTTCTTTTCCTTCTTGATAAGAGCGTATGATTTTATAGATCTTGATTTCAAGTTTTGTTGGTGTTAGGGGTTTGGCAAAGTAAAATCATAAGTTGTATGGATATAGTAAAGAGCTCTTTGAATTTTTTCAGATATATTGTGAAATGATTTAATGGATTAAGGGAGTTTTAATGGAGTGTTAAATTTTAGGTTTGACTCTTAAGGTTTAAAATCCACTTTAAATGCTTTATTGGTAACGCATGTGTAAGCGTCAATAACACCACCATAAAAATTAACATAACACTGTAGAATTATTAAAGAGTTGTGCAAAATAGAAATACACAGACATCGACTCATTCATATTAAAATGGCTTAACACAAATTGCAAAGATAATCACCATTCTCCTTAAAGGTATTCAGTGGCAAGAAACTCTCTCAAAACAGACTCTAAATAGGAGCAGATTTCCCACCCCTAATCGTCATAACTCCCTGCCTTAAGCACAATGATAACCCACCAATGAGAAGTCCCTGTGGCTGGATTCCACTGAGGTCCCCTCCCCTCTGTTATCCATCTAAATGGCAAATTTGGCATATTCAGCCACTTATTTGTTTAAATTATACCTGGATTTGTAGATGACCAGCTATAATTTAGCCAGACAATAAAGGGACATTCCAGGGCTATTTCAGAGAGGTGTTGAATTATCTGGCTAACATAGCTGAATATTAGGTATTTCCAACTTGCTTAGCTGGCTAACTTTAGGCGTGCCTCAGATCAGGCCTAACATTTTCTGGTCTAGTGTGGTCAGATAATCTGCCACTTAACCAGATACCAGTGTTATATGGTTAAGTGGTGATCCTACCAAAATATAAAAACTGTGGCCCTACAGTCCCTAACCAGTCTCCTACCTCTCATCCAAGATCCAAAGGCGCAGCCCTGCCAGGCCAAGCCTGTCATCTTCCCAAAGGTTTCCTGCATCAAATTAAAAAGAAAATATAGAGGCTGAGGGTCAGTGCAGATCTCTCCCCTTCCTGCACCCAGGACTCATTTGTTTTCCATAAATTTGTATCTTAGGATCCATCTTCTCCTTCCCGCTCCCCCATCACAACTTTTGTCCGACCTCACTGTACCTGAATTTTATGTGCATCTTCAGCCCAGATCATGTACTCTCCTACCGTGACCTGGGTCAAATGCTTCTGGCGTAGATTTTGGCAAATTTAGCATATACGTATGTAAATAGCATGTACTCGTATAAATGCCATTGTATAAACCTCAAACATACATATGTAAGTAAGGGTTTGCAAGTAAATGTACATGTGTAAAAAAGGGGCAGTCTAGGGTCCTTCCAGGGCGGCACCAACATTTATTCATGCAAGTTTCTATTTTAGAAGAGATTTGTGCTTAAAAAGGTGAATTTTAAAAGTGCATGCCAAAATTTGGAGATACGTGCGCATCCACCAGATTTCAGAAGCTGTGCACATAGGTCTGAATATATGATTATCTCACTTTCAACAAAAAAAGAGCAGAATGTGGGCAGGGCGTGGCATTCCAGGGCGGGGGTCAAGAAATGTGAGCGCAGGTACGTAAGCGCCGGCGCATGCACCTGGGTATAGAGACACATAACCTTACTTCTGTTATTGAGGAGGTGTACGTCTTAATGAAAATATTTTCAGGCATTGCTGAAGTGTTTGGGGGGGAATTCAGAGTAATAAATCAGGAGGGTTTAGATGACCTAGCTACACTGGGCTGTCTTGGTGGATGAACTGGTGAAACTGGTCATGGTGTGAACATGTACTGGTTTTAAAATTCCCTCACTTATGCATCTGAAATGCAATTTAAGCTGCTGGCCATGCACAAGCTTAAAATTAGGCGCACATATACCCATACCTGGGTTATTTTATAACATGCTTGGGTATGTGGGCGCATGTTATAAAATTGCCATGTACCTGGGCGTGAGCTGAAATACATGCATCCGTTTGAAAGTTACTCGTGTATATTTGTATCTGACCATTATCTACAGTAAGTGATATTAAATGTGATTTTTGTGAAATTCTAACCAGCTGGGAGATCTGGGGGAACTGGGAAGAGAACCAGGAGGGTCTCAATGACCTGCAGAAGGGCTGGGCAAACTGGTGAATTTCTTGTTAACATTTGTCATTTTAATCACACATATATGTTAGACAATATGCAAAATTTCATGCATAAAAAGTAACTTACCCGGGGTAAGTGCTGTTTATATTTGAAAGTATACACTTGGAGATTTTACATATGAAATTCAAAGTATAAAATGCCACTTAACTAGATAAGTCTTATAAAGCGCTACTTATCTGGATACATAGAGCTTTTTAAGACTTATTCAGCTACCTTACTTATCTGGTTAATTAGCACTTTTTAAAACTTATCTAACATTATTTGTTCACATGTAGTTTTTACATACATGCAAATGTTGTAGGGTAAATTTACATGCATTTTATAATGTGCTTTTATGATATACGTGGGTTATGTAATACTGGAAAAGATATGAGCATATATAGACCCATGTAGGTCTTTTAAAATTATCCTTCCTCTTTTTAAACAATACACTGTCAGATTCTGAATGGCATCCTTAGACTCACCCATATCTATTACAATTTAACTACCAATTCCTGGGACATATGCCTATTATTTTACCTTTCCTTTCCTGTTTACTTTCTTTGCCATTATCATTTCATATTTACAAGAAGTCAAAACCATATTCCACCAAGTGTTTAATGTGACATGTGTCTTAGCGATTGTCAGTGAGTGCTGACTTTTTATAGGTAAAACATACAATAATCCCTAATAGGAATTCATAGAGTATCAGGTACCACGTGTCCTGTGTCCAAATAAGACAACCTATGTCTAAGATACCCTGGTCCCGCCTCCCATATTGAGATCCAGTTAGGCCTAGGATACCCACGTGTCTGATATTTAGTTTCGGTCATCCTTTGTTATGTCAGTCCTTCCAGTCTTTTGAACAGACTCTTGATCTCATGGGGATCTCCAGTTACACTGGGCCCCTCAAGTCGAGACAGTATTCTGTGAGAACATGGCCTGGTCCATGTGTTCGTTGTGACCTCATGACCCTCCATCACATCTGAATAGGCCTGAATTCATTCCAGATGTCTCCCAGAAGCCATTCAAGCTCGGGTCAGTCTGAGTTCCTTGTATGCCAGAAGTTTCAGTTAGGCAGAGACAGCAAAGGATTCTGGATAAGCTGAGTGAACCAAAGTCATAAGAACATAAGAACATAAGAAAATGCCATACTGGGTCAGACCAAGGGTCCATCAAGCCCAGCATCCTGTTTCCAACAGTGGCCAATCCAGGCCATAAGAACCTGGCAAGTACCCAAAAACTAAGGGGCGGATTTTCAGAGCCCTGCTCACCTAAATCTGCCCAAAACCGGGCGGATTTAGGCGAGCAGGGCCCTGCACGCCGGTGAGCCTATTTTACATAGGCCTACCAGCACGCGCAGAGCCCCAGGACTCGCGTAAGTCCCGGGGTTCTCCGAGGGGGGCGTGTCGGGGGCGGGCCCAGTCGTCGCGGCGTTTAGGGGGCGTGTCGGCAGCGTTTTGGGGGCGGGTACGGGGGCATGGCTACGGCTCGGGGTGGTCCGGGGGTGTGGCCGCGCCCTCCGTACCCGCCCCCAGGTCGCGTCCCGGCGCGCGGGGATTTACGCCTCCCGGAGGGAGGCGTAAATCCCCCGACAAAGGTAAGGGGGGGGGCTTAGACAGGGCCGGGTGGGTGGGTTAGGTAGAGGAAGGGAGGGGAAGGTGAGGGGAGGGCGTTAGAGGATTCCCTCGGAGGCCGCTCCGATTTCGGAGCGGCCTCCGAGGGAACGGGGTAGGCTGCGCGGCTCGGTGCGCACCGGCTATACAAAATCGATAGCCTTGCGCGCGCCGATCCCGGATTTTAGCGGATACGCGCGGCTCCGCGTGTATCTACTAAAATCCAGCGTACTTTTGTTGGCGCCTGGAGCGCCAACAAAAGTACGCCTATGCGCGCTATTTGAAAATCTACCCCAAAGTCTATTCCATGTAACCATTGCTAATGGCAGTGGCTATTCTCTAAGTGAACTTAATAGCAGGTAATGGACTTCTCCTCCAAGAACTTATCCAAGTGTTTTTTAAACACAGCTATACTAACTGCACGAACCACATTCTTTGGCAACAAATTCCAGAGTTTAATTGTGCGTTGAGTAAAAAAGAACTTTCTCCGATTAGTTTTAAATGTGCCCCATGCTAACTTCATGGAGTGTCCCTTAGTCTTTCTACTATCCAAAAGAGTAAATAACCGATTCACATCTACCCGTTCTAGATCTCTCATGATTTTAAACACCTCTATCATATCCCCCCTCAGTCGTCTCTTCTCCAAGCTGAAAAGTCCTAACCTCTTTAGTCTTTCCTCATAGGGGAGTTGTTCCATTCCCCTTATCATTTTGGTAGCCCTTCTCTTTACCTTCTCCATCGCAATTATATCTTTTTTGAGATGCGGCGACCAGAATTGTACACAGTATTCAAGGTGCGGTCTCACCATGGAGCGATACAGAGGCATTATGACATTTTCTGTTTTATTCATCATTCCTTTTCTAATAATTCCCAACATTCTGTTTGCTTTTTTGACTGCCGCAGCACACTGAACCGACAATTTCAATGTGTTATCCACTATGACACCTAGATCTCTTTCTTGGGTTGTAGCACCTAATATGGAACCCAACATCGTGTAATTATAGCATGGGTTATTTTTCCCTATATGCATCACCTTGCACTTATCCACATTAAATTTCATCTGCCATTTGGATGCCCAATTTTCCAGTCTCACAAGGTCTTCCTGCAATTTATCACAATCTGCTTGTGATTTAACTACTCTGAACAATTTTGTGTCATCTGCAAATTTGATTATCTCTCTCGTCATATTTCTTTCCAGATCATTTATAAATATATTGAACAGTAAGGGTCCCAATACAGATCCCTGAGGCACTCCACTGTCCACTCCCTTCCACTGTAAATCTGAGACAAAGTCTTCATATTAGGCTACCTATATATCATTTCCCTCTTGTGCCACTTCAAATGACAAAAGTGGCACACCAAAGCATCAGAGATGATGACAGCAGTCTAGAGAAAATAGGCCTATAGGTGTATTCTAGCCACTAACCTTTGGTTTTATTGGGTGTGTCAAGCATGTGTCCCTCTACATCCCTAAATTAGGTACGTGATACTCACAGATTCAAGCAGTCTTCAGATAGCAAATGGCAGCATTAAGGCTGAAGTTAAAATAAAAGTCAGTCAGCTCTGTCGAACTGCAAATACAACTAGATTATCATGTATTTATTTATTTATTTATTTATTTATTTATGTAAAGATTCTTGTATACCGTCATTCATAATATACATCAGAATGGTTTACATGTTACAAAATCATAAAATCAAGTATAAAATTGTCTATAAAAGGTACATTAAATTGTAATACAAATACAATTGTTAATAACATTATTAATAAATCAACATTTATTTATTTATTTATTTATAGCTTTTACATACCGACATTCAAATGAATATCACATCGGTTCACATACAACTGGGAAGTCAAAAACTAGTAGAGAGAAAGGAAGGATAAAAGTTACAATTAACAGGGAATCATAAGGAACTGGGAGAGAAAGCGGAACGGTCTAAAGGGCCAAGTCAAAGTGTGAGCAGGAAGAATACTGCAAAACTTAAAACTTTGTTGCGATAGCAACTATATTACATAATATATTTACAAAACTGTATGACAGTCAAAAGCATTAGCTGTTGCATCAAATTGTTGTGACAATGAATAATATTTGGGGTTTACCAGAGATGGCTATAGGTTAGTTAGGTAGTGACAGGGTTAAAAGTTGTAGTTATGGAAACTGGAGTAATGGAAACTGGAGTAATAGAAACTGGAGTAATGGAGACTGGGAGGTCGGCAGAGACAAGGAAGGGATTAAGAGTATGCTTGTTTGAATAACCAGGTTTTTAACTTTTTTTTAAAGGTGTTTGGACAGTGTTCCAGGCGTAGGTCTGGTGGCATCAAGTTCCATAATGTAGGACCTGCGATGGAGAAAGCCCGTTCTCGGGTGGAAGTGAGCTGGGCAGATTTGTGTGAGTGGGCGTTTAGAGTCCCTAGGTAGGCGGTTCTGGTAGGCCTGTTGGGGATATGAAACTGGAGGGAGTCATCAAGCCAGTGAATCTCATTATTGTGTAAGGTTTTGTGGATGATAGTTAGGCTTTTATGAAGGATTCTTGCTGAGATAGGGAGCCAGTGGAGGTCCCTGAGGATTGGAGTGATATGGTCAGATCTCCGGGAGTTGGTGAGAATTCTAGCTGCTGCATTTTGCAGCATGTGCAGAGGTCTGGTGGTGGACGCAGGCAATCCTAGAAGTAAGGTATTGCAGTAATCAATTTTTTAAAATAGAGTAGTTTGGAGGATAGTTCGGAAGTCGTTATGGTGTAAAAGGGGTCTTAATTTTTTCAGGATGTGTAATTTGTAAAAGCAGTCTCTTGTAATGTTGGTTATGTGTTTTTGGAGATTGAGGTGGTCATCCAAGGTGACCCCCAAGGTCTCTGACATGTTGTGAGAAGGGGTGAGTCGGGAGCAGCGAAGTGGGAGGGTGGCGGGCAGGAGAAATGTAGAGTAGTTCAGTTTTTGAGGAATTAAGGGCGAGATTAAGGTTGGTGAGAAGGCTATTGATTGAGGATAGGCATTTATCCCATAATTTAAGAGCATTTGTAACATAAAACAAAGAATAAAATAATGCTTCTCTATACGAATTAGTCCTTTTTTTCAAGATAGTCAACATAAGCCTGTTCGAAGAGCCATGTTTTTAGAGCTTTTTTAAAAGCTTTAAACTCTGATTATAAATGCAATTCAACAGGCATAGTATTCCAATGCATGGACCAGCAATTGAAATGGATCTCTCTCGGATTAATATAAGATGGGCAGAGTTCACAGATGGAATTTAAAACAATCCTTTGTTCGACAATCTTAAGGATCTCTGTGGGACATGTAAACAGATTAGGAAGTTCAACCAGTATGTTTTTTGTCCATAAATCGCTTTGTGTAATATACAACATGCTTTATACTGCATTCTTTGTGTTATTGGCAGCCAATGCAGATTGATTAAAACAGGAGTAATATGTTCACATTTCTTACAATTTGTTAATACTCTTGCTGCAGAGTTTAGAAGGCCTAAGAGGAGAGAATTACAATAGTCCAAAGATGAAAAGATCAAAGCTTGTAACACCAATCGGAAATCATTAACATCTAAAAGTGGTTTCAACTTTCGCAGCAACAACAATTTATAATATCCTTCTCGTAATTTAAGAGAGATATGTTTTTTAAAATTTAGTTGGCAGTCAATAGTAATTCCTAGATCTTTGACTGATTCAGACAGCACTAGTTTAATATTATTGGGTAATAAAAGGGTATTGTTCGTACTAGTGGAGTTATCTTTTGATTTTTTGTCAAGAAGAATCATTTCCATTTTTTCCATATTTAGGGCTAATTTCATATGACATAGTAATTGGTTGATGGCTCCGAGATAGATGTTTTTAATTTAAATGTGTGTTCAATAGTGCCAACAATAGGTATAAGAAGCTGAATGTCATCGGCATAGATATAAAAATTTAGGCCTAAACCTGCTAAGAGATGACACACTGAAAGAAGATAAATATTAAACAGGGTAGCCGATAAAGTGGACCCTTGTGGAACACCAGTTTGTTGAATTTTATCGGAGCAATTATTTCCTATTTTTACTTGAAAGGATCTTTGCTGTAAAAAAGACGCTATCAAATCAAGGGTCTTATTTATAAGACCAATCTCTTTTAATCTTAATCTTAAAATATTATGATCTATCGTACAAATGCCGCAGACAAGTCCAATAAAACAAGGATATATTTTTGTCCGGAATCAAAACCTTTTAAGACTGTATCCATTAATGATAATAAAAGTGTTTCTGTATTCAAATATTACCGGAGGCCAAATTGGTTTGGATATAAAATATTGTTGAATTCGGGGAGGTAGAGCTTAAATCAATACGCGATCGCATACTTTTGTTGGCGCACCAGGCGCAAACAAAAGTACGCTGGATTTTATAAGATACGCGCGTAGCCTATAAAATCTGGGATCGGCATGCTCAAGGCTGCCGATTTTGGGCAGCCTGCGCGCGCCGAGCCGCACAGCCTGCCTCCGTTCCCTTCCTCTTCCTAACCCACCCCCCCGGCCCTATCTAACCCCCCCCCTTACCTTTGTTCCTTGATTTACGCCTGCTAGAAGCAGATGTAAATCTACGCGCGCCAGCAGACTGCTGGTGCGCCGTCATCCGACCCGGGGGCTGGTCCAGAGGCCTCGACCAGGCCCCCGGGCCGGCGCCACACCCAGGTCCCACCCCCGAAATGCCACGTCCCGCCCCCAAAATGCCACGTCATTAGGCCCCGCCCCCAACACGCCCCCTTTTCGAAAACCCCGGGATTTACGTGAGTCCCAGGGCTCTGCGCGCGCCGGCGGCCTATGCAAAATAGGAGCGCCGGCGCAGGGGGTTTAAAATCCGCCCCTAAGTGTTCTACTAATTGTTTATGAACGATTTTTTCAATAATTTTTGCTAGACAGCAATGGTTCGATATAGGCCTATAATTACTTAAAACTTCGGGATTTAGGGTAGGTTTTTTTAAAATGGGTTTAATAACAGCTGACTTCAGAACTTCTGGCAAATATTCTTCAGCTAGAGAGAGGTTAACAATGTTTGCAAATATGGGAGCTATAATATGAGCAATAGGTTTTAGGGCAACCGAAGGTATAGAATCTAATGGGTGACTCACTGGATTTAATGTTTTTATAATATCCTCTATTTCTATAGAGGAAACTTCATCTATAGAGGAAACTTCATCAAACGATGGCCAGTCAGATATCATAACATTAGTCTTAAGCTTCAATTTAAATTACATATGTATCAGAAGAACAGTGTGAAAAAACTAAACAACTGGCAGAAGGAAGAAATCATTCTTAAAAGGAACAGAGAAAGTAATAAGAGGCAGTCCATTGTAGTGGACAAAGAAAAAGAAAGAAAACATAGAATGGCAGGATTGGAAAAATGTTTAAATCACATATAGTATTTTGTAGGTCAGAGCACTACAGAGTGTTGGATCCAGGATAAGGATGAAAAGAACAATAGGAAATTAGTATGCAAAAAGATATAGTAACAGAATAGTTTCATATCCCTATGGCAGTGAGCATCATGTATAACGGGTGCATTTTTGCCAGGAGGCCAATCTCATAATAAGCACCAAAGGCCACACTACCAGGAAACATTAGTGAGAGGGTGTAAACAAACTCTAGGTAAAACCTAATAGGAGTGTTACAGGAAGAGATGTTCAAAAAGGGTTACAGGGAAGAAATCAGAGTAAAAAGGGAATAGGATATTGAGATAATAAAGACCAGCAAAGTGATTACAATAGGTGCAGGCTGCAGAAGAAAGAATAAAATAAAAGACAACTTGTGCAGAGGCACCAACAGTAAGGCAAGTGAGAGAATGCTAGAAATAGCTTACAGCAGATACAACAGCATGTATTTAACATATGCTGTTATATTTAACATATACCTGGATGGTAAGTGAGGTTAACGTGTATTTAACCTCACTTACCATCCAGGCCGGTAAGAGAAGCATATAAGGACACCCTCATGGTCCCCCCTTTAAAAACTTCATTAATTAAGAGAGCCATCTCAGCCTATGGACCAATACATTGGAATTCTCTTCCTCCAGACCTCAGGCTGGAACATTGCCCGGTCACATTTAAGAAAAGACTCAAAACCTGGCTGTTCAAGCAGGCCTTTGCTGAATCATACGCCAGATGATCTTAAATCAACTCTATCACCAGTAACTCATTGACTCTTGCCTGCTTTCTCTCGATTCAGTCAAATGCTATATGTCCTACTTTAGCCCCAATTCCCAAGGCCCTTTGCCAATACCATGGTCTTAACCTAACCATTCTCTACCAGCCATGTATCATAGTTCGTTATATATATATACCCTGGTTTGTTTCAACAGTTTCATGATCCTAGTTCTGTATTCCTCTGTTTTATGTAATTGCACTATTTGAGGCACTGTTATTGTTATTATGTAAACCGTTTTGATTTGTAATCCTGTTACAAGAAATTTGGTATATAAAACTGTTAAATAAATAAATAAATAAATAAAATAAATATGCTGGTGTGGAAGAAATAGATATATATCCCTCTTGAACCTTGAGTTATCACTGAAATCGCAAAAGACACAATAAGCAAAAGAAGAGCAAGAGAAAAAGACAGATACTCAAAGAATAAGGAATTCAAGAAAACATTTGATCCACACTGAGACATATCCTAGAAAGGCAAACAGTGGGACAGGTGTGATCAAATCTGCTTTCATGGATAATGGTAAAGAAAGACATAGTACATAATCATTTAGCTGATTCAGCAAAGAAATGCACATAAGTATTAGAAGTTCTAAGACTGGAAAATGCTACAAAAATTGGAATGTACAAACGAATAAAAATGACATCACTTCAGACAATGTCATTAACTTAAGAACCTAAGCAATGGCAGTTGCAGATAGATACATAACCAGATATTAACTAGGAATATCATAAAGAATAATTTTAGTGGCAATCAGTTATCATGTCAGAAACCTCAGAGAACAAAACCAGATTCTAGGTAAAGCCACTCCCGCATGTGGCCTCTTTAGCCAGGTATTGGACAGAGGCAGTGGAACATGGATATCTCTACTCCATACTTGCTTTCATGTTTCCAGCTTATGCCTAAAAGCCTACCGGACTTCTCTCTTCAAGAGTTACAATTCAAGATTTTGCACCATATTTTTTGCAATGACATTCACCACTGCCGGAAGGGGAGGGCATCTTCCCCTAAATGTATTAAATGTCATCAAGTGGCAGGTACTCTGGCGCATAGGTTGTTTGCTTGCCCTGTTTTGAGAGCCTTTTGGACGAAAGTGCTTGCAGTAGTTGCTCAATGTACAGGCTCCTCTATTGGGTGGACAGGCAAGTTACTTCTTTCTGGATTAAGGGGTGCTCTCTCTTCTTGTAACTATAATCATCATCTCCCATGGGACAGAGAAAGATGTGCTGTGTTTCTTCTTACCCTGGAAAGAAATCAGGCATATGACAATTAATATAATGATTAAAATTAACTTTAAAAGTGACATTATAGTTTTCAGCATTCTTATATACCTTAATTCAGCAAAAAGCAGTCATAAAGCTACTCTCCTGTCTCTAGCGTTCCACCTCTAGGAGGCACTGTCCCCTGTGATAAGAGCTACTTCCATTAACAAATCTAAAACCTCTTTTAGTAGGACATAAAAAAAGGCTTTGTTTGCTATACTAGAAAGCAATTAATTCCCTTCTGTGTCCTACATTAATATGCATTAGCCAAAATCTAAAACTGTATGGGGCGGATTTTAAAAGGCCCGCGCGCGTCCCGGATTCACGCGCGCAGGGCCCTCGTGCGCCGGCGCACCTATTTTGCATAGGCCGCCGGCGCGCGTAAAGCCCCGGGACGCGCGTAAGTCCCGGGGCTTTCGAAAAAGGGCGGGAGGGGTCGTGTCCGGGGGCGTGGTGCCGGCCCGGGGGCGTGGTCGAGGCCTCCGGACCAGTCCCCGGGACCGGAGAATGGAGCGGGGCTGCCGGCCGGCGCGCGCAAAGTTACGCCTGCTTTCAGCAGGCGTAACTTTGCCAACAAAGGTAAAGGGGGGGGGGGGGGGTTTAGATAGGACCGGGGGGTGGGTTAGGTAGGGGAAGGGAGGGGAAGGTGGGGGGAGGGCAAAGGAAAGTTCCCTCCGAGGCCGCTCTGAAATCGAAGCGGCCTCGGAGGGAACGGAGGCAGGCTGTGCGGCTTGGCGCACGCAGGCTGCCGATTTTGCACAGCCTTGTGTGCGCTGACCCCGGATTTTATAAGATACGCGCGGCTACGCGCGTATCTTATAAAATCCAGCATACTTTTGTACGCGCCTGCTGCGTGAACAAAAGTACGCGCTCGCGTATCTTTTGAAGATCTACCTCAGCATGAGGGATTTCCCTTTTTTTTTTTTTCAAACACCTGCTTACGAAGCATTGCTGGCACTAGCAAATACTGCTATTCACTGCCCCATAATCTATTTCTCCTTTCGGATATTGTTTAAACTTTTCAAAATACAAAAGTTCAATACCTGAGCTCCCTCCAAAATAAAAAAAAAACCCCAATTCATTCCCTTCCTCTAACATCCCTCTTCCAAATGTTTGAATCTAGTGAGGTATAAGCAAAACTGAGAGATATCTATCATCATTAAAATATAACATAAGTTCTTTAACAAATACTGCAGCAGTGTGTTTGTGCATATTAGTTCTTTTCTTTTCTGACCTTTGTTTACTTAAATAACTCATATCTTCAATCTCCTTTCCTCACTCTAACACAATTAACTTACCAAGTCCAGTCTCTAACTTACCAAAACCATAAAACATAATTGCTCACTACAATAAAGCTCAGCAAGGCATTTTAAAAGCAAACCCATGGTGCAGGTTGTTTTTTTTAGATGCAACTGACTCACATTTTGTTTTTCTCTACTCAAACAAAGACATTCCTAAGGAAAGGAGTCAGCTGCTCTGTGAAATGACAAAGCATTGTTAATTCTTTTTATTATCTATTTATTAATTTTCAAAATTTATAACACAATTTTAAATATAAGTGGAAATTACACAAATAATAGAAAGAAATAGAAAAAAGCTGACATAAAAATAAAGAAACCATAAATTCATTTCACACACTAGCAATCATAGTCAGCTTTAAACCTTACTTATATAATCAAAGTAATATAGAGCAAACACCATAATGCTGGGGAGAGGCTTTAAGTTAATATAGGTAGTCTCAATCCATGAAAAAAAATTCAAAGAAAAGGCTTAACATAGACTTTCCTGCACTATATTTATACTTTCTTAGGTAGTGGGGACGAAGTGACTATTTTTCTTTCCTCGATGAAGCTTTTCAAGTGATCAGACATGAGAAATACAAAAATTTCCTGATTCTTTTTTAGCAAACATTTGCATGGAAACCTCAGTATAAATGAATAACCCAAGGATATAAAGTCTTGGCGGAGAGCCAAGAACTCTTTTCTCCGCAACTGAGTTGTTAAAGCAAGATCAGGGAAAATCTTAACACCTTTGTCATAGAATGAGATGGGATACTTTGAAAAAATATTTCTTCATGACCTTATTCAGGTCAGGGTAACTTATAAAAGAAACTATCAATGTGCCCCAATCTATCACGTGATTAGAATTTTCTAAAAGCTCTGTAATATTTCCCTGAAAAGGTAGTTCAGGTGTATTTAAATTTGAAATTCTTTTTGGCAGGAAATAGCAAACATTAATATTAGGTAAATCATTTTCCTCAAAACCTAATACTTCTTTGAGAAACTTGAGGAAAGTTCCCAAGGGTACTTCCCCCACAACTCTAGGAAAATTAAGGAGACGTAAGTTCAAATGCTTTAAATTGTTCTCAAAGTTTTCTATTTGTCTTTCTAGAAGAGCTCTATCTTTTACCACCGCAGCTCTTCAAGCACTTTAATCCTCTCCTCTGATTTTTTAATAGATTTTTGTAACAACTGAATTTCTTGTTGGCTTTTCCCGCTGTTACTGTCTCTTAATATTTGTCAACATTTCAGCCATTAGGTCCCACATTAACTCTAAGGTGACCACGGCAGGTCGAGTTACAATGTCCAAGGACTCACCACCAGCAGTCGGGTCTACTCCTCCGGTCGCACCATCGTTCAGATCCAGATCACCTTCCCCTTCCTCTGGCTTCTGACTCGATGTCTCCGTGGCTTGATCCTCTGCTCCGACTGCTCGGGTCAGAGTCGCTGACCCGGAAGGAGTAACCTCCTCTGTAGCGTTTCCCGGGCATTGTTCCCCCGTTCTCTGTGCCGGTGGTGGTCTGCGATCTGGGCTCAGCGACGCCTCCTCAGCCAGGTCGGGCTGTCCTCCCAAAACGCCCGACCGATCTGGATCCTTGGCTCCCGGGTTTAGTGCAGGTGAGTACATAAATCGCATGATTTCCTGCTGTATCGGTGATTGTAGGGGTAGTGAGGGAAAAATTCTCACCTTCCCCTTGCGCTTTGGCGGCATTATCTCAAAAAGAAATTCAAATGCTGAATAGTCTAGGAGAAACCAGTGACTACGACCTCCGTCTATGCTGCTATCTTGCCTCTCCCTAAAGCATTGTTAATTCTGACATATAACTTTTACATAAGATAACACTACAGCGTCACACCTATGCCATCAGACTCACTTCCACATACTTTCAAACAACTTCCAGTAATGACATTTCAATTTCTGCATTCCCTGTACTGACAAGATAAAGATTTCTCTTTTTTTTTCTTTTGCACTGTAAACAAAACTGAACATTCTTGCTGACTCAAGGCTATTCTTCTTCTTAATATCTTTTAATTCCTTGCCAATCTGTTTTTAAACTAAACACACAAATCTCTGTTTTTAAACTAAACAGATCAATTCATTAAAATGTAGTCTCCTTTTTTTTCCTCTGTCTTTCTGTCCGTTCCTCTGCATCCGCCACTCAGCTGACTCCCCTTCTTTATTTTTTCCTCTCTCTCTGCACTGATTCTCAAGGCGGGAGTTTTAAATTTTAACGATAGTAATTGACTTCTTGGGAACTCTGAAACAAGGAAAAATAATACATCCTCTTCTAATAATAAAGCAAATCTAATTATTAAATAAAAATAACTTTAAATAAACACAGTTGTAAAAATTAAAATGAAACTATGAGCAACATACAACTCTTAAGACTCACTATAATGACAACAGTCTGTGAACATAAGATTCCTTGTACCAAGAAGAGGTTAAATCACACATCCCTGTGCTATACTGAGCGGGAGGGGAGCAAAGAAAGAAAGACAGCAAAGCAGTTTAAAAACACCAAACTTTTTTTCTTCAAATGCTCTCTCTCTCTCTCTGGTGGGGGCCAATTTACTCCAAGGGCTCCCTGAAACCAATGATCCACAGCTTTTAAGTTTACACTACAACTAATAGTCTATTGAGCAAGAAAACAACACCTATCTCCATAACCTTAACTCCTCATCAGACTAATTATAACTTTCAAACTTACCCATTGGGGCAGATTTTAAAAGGCCTGCGCACGCCGGCGTGCCTATTTTGCATAGGCCGCCAGTGCGCGTAAAGCCCCGGGACGCGCGTAAGTCCCTGGGCTTTCGAAAAGGGGCGGGAGGGGGCGTGTCCAGGGGCGTTCCCGAAATGACGTGGCATTTCGGGGGCGTGCCGCGGTGTTTCGGGGGCGGGTCCGGGGGCGTGGCGCCGGCCCGGGGGCGTGGTCGAGGCCTCCGTACCAGCCCCCAGGACCGGAGGACGGAGCGGGGCTGCCGGCCAGTGCGCACAAAGTTACGCCTGCTTTCAGCAGGCGTAACTTTGCCGACAAAGGTAAGGGGGGGTTTAGATAGGGCCGGGGCGGTGGGTTAGGTAGGGGAAGGGAGGGGAAGGTGGGGGGAGGGCGAAGGAAAGTTCCCTCTGAGGCCGCTCCGAAATCGGAGCGACCTCGGAGGGAACGGAGGCAGGCTGCGCGGCTCGGTGTGCGCAGGCTGCCGATTTTGGGCAGCCTTGTGTGCGCAGACCCCGGATTTTATAAGATACGCGCGGCTACGCACGTATCTTATAAAATCTGGTGTACTTTTGTTCGCACCTGCCGCGCGAACAAAAGTACGCGCTCCCGTAGATTTTGAAAATCTACCTCATTGTGTCTATGGGCACATACAAACAACTTTGACATTTACTTAATTCCCTCTTTCTCCTTTTGAAACTGCTGTGATTCATTCTGTACCAGCAAACCTCTCAGCAGGCATGCCAGGCAAAATCTTAGAACAAAGGACTAACTGCTGCTGGTTAGCCTTCTGTGTACTGGAAGTTAACTGAACTCCATAATTAACTCCGCAGCTCCCAGCACGCTGGCAATTGTAATATGAAACTATTGTAGTGCCAAACTGCCCAGTCATGCATCCTAGGACAAAGAAATGACTGTTGCTGTTTTAAAAACTCTAGTATATTATTTCTAGGGATGTGAATCGTTTTTTGACGATTTAAAATATCGTCCGATATATTTTAAATCGTCAAAAATCGTTAGAGCCGTGATACAATAACAATTCCCCAGATTTATCGTCAAAAAATCGTAAATCGGGGGAAGGGGGAGGGGAAGGGGGAGGGCGGGAAAACCGGCACACTAAAACAACCCTAAAACCCACCCCGACCCTTTAAAATAAATCCCCCACCCTCCCGAACCCCCCCAAAATGCCTTAAATTACCTGGGGTCCAGAGGAAGGGTCCCGGTGTGATCTTTTACTCTCGGACCTCCTGTGCGTTGTAGAAATGGTGCCGGCGCTACCTTTGCCCTGTCATATGACGGCTACCTTTGCCCTGTCATATGACAGGGCAAAGGTAGCACCGGCGCCAATTTGTTTTTTTGTCCCCCGACAGCAGGAGCATAGGAGATCGCTCCCGGACCCCCGCTGGACCCCCAGGGACTTTTGGCCAGCTTGGGGGGTCTCCTGACCCCCACAAGACTTGCCAAAAGTCCAGCGGGGGTCCAGAACGACCTCCTGCAGTCAAATCGTGTTGCCGTACGGCCGGCGCCATTTTGCGCAAAAAAGTTGTTAAGTCTGTAAACCGTTGTGAAGGCTTGCTCCAAACAACGATATATAAAAGCCGATAAATAAATAAAAATAAATAAATGTGAGGGAAAGGTCAAATCTGTGCAGTGCACTTCATTCTTAGATGAAAGAACAGTGCTAGATAAAATCTTGCATGACGAATCAGATATTGATGATGATGATGATGATGATGATGATGATGATGAGGAGGAGGAGTATGATGATGTTGATGATCAATCTGATGTGGATTTCCTAATGGGTGAATCTGCTAACAAGGGGAAGGGAAAATCTGTTGAAATATCTCAGAGTTTTTTGGCTAGTAAAAATTCTGAAGAGGAGGAGGAGAACACTAGGGATGTGCAGAAGGAAAAAATTTGTTTCGATTCGGTTTTCATTTCGCCAGGACCCAAATTCGTTGCATTAGTTTCATAGGTGGGAAAACCAATTCATTGATTAGTTTTATTGGTTGTCCGTTTTCGAATTAAAGTCAATGGGGGAAGTATTTGCAGCCTATTTTTGGCTGCAGAATTGGGGTTTTCTTATCAATTCTGATGAAACTTCTGGGGAACAATCATCAGAATGAGAAAAGAGCTCCAAGGTACTTAGACTGTCGCAAAGTGGCACCAAATTGGCATGAATAGCCTAAGGCACTGTAAAGGGGAAAAGGGGTACCAGGAGTGGCAAGAGTACTTTAACAGAGGTGCAAAGCAGCAGCGGGAGTGTAAAAAAAACACCGCAGCTTCAAAAGAGAGCACTGATAACAGATGCATGAGCCCTTGAAGGCAGGACAACATGCAAAGTGGCAAGACAAGTGGCATCAACATCCTACAGCACAATGAAGGGGGAACATAGCAAGCAGAGTGTCAGAAAAAACCACGAGGTGCCGATAAAATGACAAAGCAGCAGAAAGACTAGCACCAACACACTGAGGAACCATGATAGTGGCAAGAACAAAACAAGGAGTAGAGTGAGTCGTCTGGTGTATGGCAGCAAGGCAGAGTGGCAGAAAGTTGATAGGGGCAAGACAGGCTGCAGAGCAGAGATAGTCTGGTCCCTGTGGTTTTGATAGGGGCAATACAGGCTGGCCCCGGGGTGAGTTCCCTCTCCTTTGCGCAGGAAAGGGCTCCCTAGAATGGGTTCGTGACTAGAGTGGGGTGTTTCCGTTAGCGTCTAGTGAGCTCTCGCTAGTCTTTTAAAATCTGGTGGACTTAGCAGATATACAAACGAACATTTTCAAGGACGAGGCAGAGGAGATTTCCATGTGAACAGCGGTTCAACATGGGTCAGCAGGTGTTAAGAGATAGCTTGGCTACACCCGGGGTGAGTTCCCTTTCCTTTGCACAGGAAAGGGCTCCCTGAAATGGGTTGGCCCCTAGAGTGGAGCACAAGCCTTCAAGCGTGGTAAGTCGACATGGAGGAGGTTTCCATGTGAATAGCGGTTCTGGTTCAACATGGGTCAACAGGTGCTAAGAGATAGGCTGGCTACACCCGGGGTGAGTTCCCTTTCCTTTGCACAGGAAAGGGCTCCCTGAAATGGGTTGGCCCCTAGAGTGGAGCACAAACCTTCAAGCGTGGCGAGTCGACATGGAGGAGGTTTCCATGTGAATAGCGGTTCTGGTTCAACATGGGTCAACAGGTGCTAAGAGATAGGCTGGCTACACCCGGGGTGAGTTCCCTCTCATTTGTGCAGGAAAGGGCTCCCTGAAATGGGTTGGCCCCTAGAGTGTGGTGGCTCCATTGGCGTCTAGTGATTACCCAGAAGCTATTTGTTATGGTCGCCGGCCGCGGTGGTCCGCGGTCAGGACCGACTGTCATGGCCGCCGGTCGTGGCAGCCCGCGACCAGGGCAAAAGCCTACCCACAGGGTCGGGCGTTTCCCAGGCTCCAGCGGGCACGGACGGTCCTCTCCCATGCTTCTCTCATGGCTATTTCCGCTGACGGCGGCCGGCCGCATGGCTCCTCTCTTGCCAGGTTGACTCCGCCCTCCTCTGGGACTCACTAGGGCCGCGCGCATGGCTGCAGGCTAAAATTAAAGGAACCACGACAGGATGTTGTCATGGTTCCTCCCTTGGACTCCTCCCTGTATTTTTTGTATTTAAAGCAAGGTCTGCTCCTTAGACCTTGCCTTGGTATTGAGGCTTCCTGTTTGGTCAAGTTCTGAGCTCAGAGTTCCTTGGTTCCTCCGACCAAGCCTGTTCTTGTTTGTTTGTTCCCACTTCTGCTCTTCTCCCTCCTTGGCTTGTGGCATTGACTCTGGACCGGATTCAGACCTCTCTCCTGGCATTGACTCTGGACCGGCTTCTGACCTCTCTCCTGGTGTTGCGTTCATGCCTGTTCTCGCCCTCACTCCACCCTCTCTACCTTTGTGGCAACTCCCTTCAGGTCTGACGGACAGATGCTTCTGCGGCTTCTCCTCGCTGCTTCTCCCCGGAATCCCCGGGCTGGCCTGACGCTGCGGATCTACCACGTTCCTGCTGAAGTAAGGGCGCGCGCGCATGCTCCTGCACTCGATCTCCTGCCGGCGCATGCGCCGGCAGGAGATCGAGTGCAGGAGGTCGTTCAGCGGCGGTCCGGAACCCCCGCTGAAAGACCTCCTGCAGTCGATCTCCTGCCGGCGCCATTTTCCATACGAAAACGATTTGCGGCAAGAAATCGCTCCCGGAACCCCGCTGGACTCCCAGGAAACTTTTGGCCAGCTTGGGGGGGCCTCCTGACCCCCACAAGACTTGCCAAAAGTCCAGCAGGGGTCCGGAACGACCTCCTCCGTCGAATCGTTTTTGTCTATGGCCGCCGCCATTTTGCGGCGGCCATTTTGAAAAATGGCGCCGGCTGAAGACAACACGATTCTATTGAGGGGGCCGTTCCGGACCGCCGCCGTTCTGGACCACCGCCGGATCCCCAGGTAATTTAAAGCATTGGGGGGGGTTCGGGAGGGTGGGGGATTTAATTTAAAGGGTCGGGGGTGGGTTTTAGGGGGTTTTAGTGTGCCGGTTTTCCTGCCCTCCCCCTTCCCCCGATTTACGATTTTTAAACGATAAATCGGGGGAATTGGTATTGTATCGTGGCCCTAACGATTTTTTGACGATTTAAAATATATCGGACGATATTTTAAATCGTCAAAAAACGATTCACATCCCTAGAACTTACCTAGGGGTACCCGCTCCTCGGGGGCCCTGCTCTCTCTTATTGATTTCAGATTGCTAAGATGGGATCCGGTACTCGCTTCTCAAGGGCTTACGTCCCTGAATGCTCAGAAGACTCCTTACTGCCTGTAAGCGATCACAGACGTGAACATTGTGAGTTCTATTACAGATAGGAACCGGTACTCGCTCCACGAGGGCCTATGTTCCTAATCCCTGAAGACTCCCTTCTGTCTAAGACGTTATCGCAGGTACGGAGATCATGAATTATTATTGCAAATTGCAGATAGGAACCGGTACTCGCTCCACGAGGGCCCATGTTCCTAAAACCCTCCAAAGACTCTCTTCTCTTCCAGAAGCCATCTCATACACAGATATTGTGAATTCTTATTCCAAACTGCATATAGGAATCAGTACTCGCCTACGGCTCCTGTTCCTGAATAAACTAAAGACTCTTTGTTGCATAAGAAGCCATTACAGATATCTACAATTGTGAGTGTACCATCTACTACTGGTAATGTATCCAGCATACCCTATCTACTCACTACCTATAGTCTCTCTCTCTACAGCTCAACAACCCAGAGATCACAGTTCCAATATCTGAAGGACTTCAGCCCTGCCGAGCACATCAGCTCACTACTGCAACCTCTGGTGGTTCTACTTCCTGTCTAATAAAGAACTATCTGTGTTTGTCTCCATACTCCAGCCTAGCCGGTGGTCCCTCTCAGAATATCCTCCTGGGGGCGCTGTCATCTGTGATCGGCCCAGGGATTCACCAATTTCCATAAAGTGTTTATTCCTTACACTACTAGAGCGGTATCATACAGACTGCCACTCCGTGGGAGTCAACCCACAACAGATCATTAACTCTGCCTACGGAGTATTCCATATTGTTAGCTCATCCCCCTGGGGGAACAGCATTGAACAGATAGCTAACTCCTAGCATCAGATCCTGAACAGATTGCCAACTCTGCCCCCCTGGCGGGGTGATCTCTAACAGATTGCTAACTCCGCCTCCCTGGAGGGTGCTCCAAAACAGATTGCTAACTCCTCCCCGCTGGAGGAGCAGATCTATAACAGATTGCTAACTCCTCCTTCAACGGGAGTCTCCAGCAGACAGATTAGAACACCTGGCATTGACTCTGGACCGGCTTCTGACCATTCACCCATTTGGACTACAGGACCTGCTTTCAACCACTCTTCGGCTGTCACTACTGGATGGACTTATGACCTGCTGGAGGTGCCAGCGGTCTGGAGACCATGTCCTGCAGAAGGCACCTGCATCCAGACCAACTCTCTGTCCTCTATGATTCACCTAAGTCCACACAGTCCTGGTCCCTATGGGCTCCTCCTTGGGGGAACAAGGACTTCCAGTGGTGAAGCATCTCTTCAACTTCTGCAGTATCAGGCATCGCTTTCTGATGAGAGGGTCTATGAGGGTTCACTTTCTCTGAAGTAGCCCTTACCCTTCCTCGGACTAAGGGTCCACTTCCAGGTTCATAACACTATTAACTGTACTTATGCACTTCAGCTGATGACAAATGAGCTCTCAGAAATAAGAAAACGGCTACTCAAGTCCAAATCTACAATATCAACCTATGTTGACTTTGTAGTTTACACAGTGCCTTTATAAACTATGGGAACACAGAGGATGAACTAGAGTACAGCTACCACCAGTTTCTATAGTACTAGAAACATTAATGTTGGCACATAAGAAACATCAATTGAAAATGACCCTTATTATTATTATTATTATTATTATTATTATTTAACATTTTTCTATACCGAACTTCATGACAAGCTTCATATCAGGCCGGTTTACATCAAACTTAGGGGTTAACTTAACAAAACCATATAACAAGAAGGCCGAGGCGCAGATACAAATAACATGGAGAATAAACTTGGGGGCTAGAGTAGCCAGGAAACAAAGGACAGAAAAAACTGGAGAATGAACACGAATGAATATACAATGGCTGGGTCGGACATTTAGTCTGAGCTATATGATGAAAACTGTTGCACTGTTAGGTTTCGGGGAAGGCTTGGACGAAAAGCCAAGTCTTGACTTTTTTTCGGAAGGTAGTCAGGCAGGGTTCCAGTCTTAGGTCAGTCGGCAGGTTGTTCCAGATGATGGGGCCAACTGTGGAGAATGCTCGTTCTTTCGTGGAGGTTAGACGGGTGGATTTATTTGGGGGAACTTGAAGGGTTCCTTTGTGTGCTGCTCTGATGGGTCTTGCAGATGTGTATAGTTTGAGAGGGAACCGAAGGTCTAAAGGAAGTTGGTTGTGTATGGATTTGTGGATAATGGTGAGTGCTTTGTGCAAAATTCTGTATTTAATAGGTAACCAGTGTAAATTTCTAAGTATAGGGGTGATGTGAGTTCTCCGGTTAGTGTTGGTTAATATCCTGGCTGCTGAGTTCTGGAGCATCTGTAGTGGTCTAGTGGCAGAGATCGGGAGTCCTAAGAGGAGAGTGTTGCAGTAGTCGGTTTTGGAAAATATTGTTGACTGGATTATGAAGGTCATGAAAACTATTGAGCATATGAAATATCCAAGCTCCAAGCTGGACATACAGGCAAAGCATTAGAGTACAGGCCCTTGTAGGGACATAAGGCCTGGACGGACAGGCACAGCATTAGAGGTCAAGCCCTTATAGGGACGTAAGGCCTGGATGGACAGGCACAGCATTAGAGGTCAAGCCCTTGCAGGGATATAAGGCCTGGAAGGACAGGCACAGCATTAGAGGTCAAGACCTTGTAGGTACATAAGGCCTGGATGGACAGGTACAGCATTAGAGGTCAAGCCCTTGTAGGGATATAAAGCCTGGACGGACAGGCACAGCATTACAGGTCAAGCCCTTGTAGGGACATAAAGCCTGGATGGACAAGCACAGCATTAGTGGTCAAGCCCTTACAGGAATGTAAAGCCTGGACGAACAGGCACTGCATTAGAGGTTAAGCCCTTGTAGTGACATAAGGCCTGGATGGACAGGCACATCGATAGAGGTCAAGCCCTTGTAGGGACGTAAGGCATGGACAGACAGGCACAGTATTAGAGGTCAAGCCCTTATAGGGATGTAAGGCCTGGATGGACAGGCACAGCGATAGAGATCAAGCCCTTGTAGGGACGTAAAGCCTGGATGGACAGGCACAGCATTAGAGGTCAACACTTGTAGGGATATAAGGCCTGGACAGACAGGCACAGTGTTAGAGGTCAAGCCCTTCTAAATACCCAGAAGCTTTTAACTGTAATTATGCACTTCAGCTGATGACAAAGGAACATGAAGAGCTGTCAGAAATAAGAAAATCGCTACTCAAGTCTAAATCTACAATATCAACCTATGTTGACTTTGTAGTTTACACAGTACCTCTGTAAACTATGGAACACAGAGGATGAACTAAGGTGCAACTACCACCAGTTTTCTATAGTACTAGAAACATTAATGTTGGCACCTAAGAAAGATTTAGGGAAAATGGCCCATATTATGAAGGTCATGAAAACTATTGAGCATATGAAATATGCAAGCTCCAAACATCTGAAGTCAGCTTTTTATGTTCTTACATTCCTAACATTGCAAAACAGAAAAAAGAATATTCTGGAAAGAAGTGATGCACAAATACATGAAACTGAAATTTGAAATACTAGAAGTAAACTCAGACAGGCACAGCATTTGAGGTCAGGCCCTTGTAGGGACGTACGGCCTGGACAGTTGACATGATAGATATCGCTGAGCCACTTTGGCTAGGTGTGGCCAGACAGTGGACTTGTGTGCCCAATATGCCAGCAGATCTGTCTGCATGTCCTCTGTGGCTCTGCGAGATACCGTGTCACTGACATTTGTGCTGGTGTCTCCTTTACTTGGGTGGGCTGAGAGTCACTCATGCCAGCTGCTTTCTCTCTAGCCCGTAGCAGAACAGATGATTCTTTAAGGGCAACATGGTATTGGTGTACTGAAATGGAGGAGGAGGAAGTACTAGCTGTCACTGACAGTGCTGCTCCTGCTTGGGCTAGCACAACTCTCTGAAGTGCCTGCTGTTTCCTCCTCTGCTTCATGCCTAATCTGTCTCTGCCTATGGCATTCCTGTTCATGGACTTTTATTAACAGCAGGTCCTTCACAAATGTGAGATAATTGGACTGTAGGGTGAGTTTCCCTTTCACACGGGGATCACAGACTGTGGCGAGCATGTATGTCTGCCAACCCCTTGTAGGACACTAGCTGATTAAATAGTAAATTCATCTGTAAATTTAAAATACTCTCATTCCAACTCCCTTAGTATCCTAAACTTAACTAGGAACTCAAAAAACTAAGATGAAGGCAGCAGTCCAGCAGCAAGAGAGGGTCTTTCCAGTCTTTTGCATTGAGTGTCACATGTATGAATTTGTACCTGCCGGTGAGAGATTGGAGGAGCTGAGGCAGACAGAGAGGTACATTGATGACACCTTCAGGGACATAGTAGCCAAATCCCAAATCCAGTCTGGCAGCCCCAGTGCTGCCTTGGATCAGAAAGGTCTTCCAGTAGGAGAACATCACCCTGATGTAGCAGGAAGTGATATAATAGCAAGGGCATGCTCTCCAGGTGATATATTGTCCTCTCACACTGAGGACAAGTCTCCCAGGGCTACTGCCCAGGAGGGAAGGGTTAGGCCAGCCATCATAGTTGGTTATTCGATTATTAGAAATGTAGATAGCAGGGTGGCTGGTGGACGTGAGGACCGCCTGGTAACTTGCCTGCCTGGTGCGAAGATGGCAGACCTCACGTGTCACCTAGATAGGATTATAGACAGTGCTGGGGAGGAGCCGGCGGTCGTGGTACATGTGGGCACCAATGGCATAGGAAAATGTGGGAAAGAGAGATTCTGGAAGCCAAATTTAGGATTTTAGGTAGGAAGCTGAAATCCAGAACCTCCAGGGTGGCATTCTCTGAAATGCTTCTTGCTCCAGGTGCAGGTCCCCAGAGACAGGCAGTGCTCCAGAGTTTCAATGCGTGGATGAGACGATGGTGCAGAGAAGAGGGATTCAGCTTTGTAAGGAACTGGGGAAAGCTTTGTGGAAAGGGGAGACTTTTCCGAAAGGTTGGGCTCCACCTTAATCAAAGTGGAACCAAGCTGCTGGCACTAATTTTCAAAAGGAGATAGAGCAGCTTTTAAACTAGAACAAGGAAGAAAGCCAACATTCACTAATCACCACCGCCGGACCTAAACTCTGGAACTCTCTCCCTCCTGACCTGAGATTGGAACAATCGACACCCACCTTTAAAAAGAGACTCAAGACATGGTTGTTTAATCAAGCATTCTCCTAATCCCATTAAATATTCTGAACTTTTCAACAATCGACCTCAGGCCCGACACAGTCAATTCCGAAAATATATTCTCCTATTTTATATTGTATTTAAATTGTACTCTCCTTGCTCCGTTGAAGTTATTTATTGCTCTCATTAAGTTGTTTTATTTATTTCCAAGTTCAATCTTCCCTGTTCTCTATAAGACATTATTCTATATGCTGTCAATTTTATTGTTATAATGTAAACCGAATTGATTAGTAACTTTGTTACTAGAACTTCGGTATATAAAACTGTTAAATAAATAAATAAATAAATAAATAAATACATTAATAATCAGTGCATGGTTCAGAGAAATGTATCCTTGAAGGTAACTATTGAAACAGGAGAGTTAACGCATCCCAACAGAGAGGTTCCATTAAAAGCAAACATTGTCCATGTGCCTATATGTAAAAAATCACCCAAGCTAATGATTTCTGAATTATCCCTAACAACTGAAAAGCAGGTTGTTAATACAAACAAAAAACACACTTTGAAATGTCTGTATGCCAATGACAGAAGTCTAAGAAGGAAGATGGGAGAGTTAGAGTGTATAGGAGTAAATGATGAGATTGACATAGTTGGCATCACAGAGACTTGGTGGAAGAAGGATAGACAATGGGACAGTGCTATATCAGGGTACAAATTATATCACAATGATAGGGAGGATCAACTAGGTAGGGATGTGGCACTTTATGTCCGGGAAGGTATAGAGTCCAACAGGATAAAGATCATAGAAGAGACTAAATGCTCAGTAGAATCTATACGGGTAGAAATCCCATGTGTGTTGGGTAAGAGTATAGTGATAGGAGTATACTACCATCCACCTGGACAAAATGGTCAGACAGATGATGAAATGCTAAGAGAAATCAAGGAAGCTAACCAATTTGGCATTGAAATAATAATGGGAGATTTCAATTACCCCAATATTGACTGGGTAAATGTAACATCAGGACTTGCTAGTAGGGATGTGAATCGTGTGCCCTATCGTCTTAACGATCAAAATCGTCTGGCAGGAGAAGAAAATCGTGTTTGGCACGATGTTTTAGTTAAAAAATCATAAAAATCATTTTTTCCGATTAGTGCGCACTAACGGGAGTTAGTGTGCACTAACAGAAAATGATACAATTTGACACTTTTCAGGTCAGTTAAGGTCAGTTTAGGAATGAATATGTATTCCTATTGGCTGCCCTCTTATTTATTCATGTTACCAAGATTCCCACTGACAGTATATGGGGGATGGGAAATGGAAACAGTTGGTAGCTTGACAAAAAAAGTAATGTGATCAGTCAATGTGACTAGAACTTGTGCCCTAACCCTGATACCAGGGGTGTTGTGATCTTCCTGCACACAGTGCCTTTTCCACAAGCTGGAGTCAATGTGTGCAGGAAAGAAGACCTGCCTTTTCCCCAGCTGGAGACAGTGTGTGCAGTAAAGGAGATCTGCCTTGTCCACAAGCTGGAGTCAATGTGTGCAGGAAAGGAGACCTGCCTTTTCCCCAAGCTGGAGTCAATGTGCTGTAAAGGAGACCTGTCTTATCCCCAGGCTGGAGTCAGTGTGTACAGAAAAGAGGACCTGCCTTTTCCCCAAGCTGGAATCAATGTGTGCAGTAAAGGATACCTGCCTTTTCCCCAAGCTGGAATCAATGTGTGCAGTAAAGGAGACCTGCCTTTTCTACAAGCTGGAGTCAATGTGTGGAGTAAAGGAGACCTGCCTTTTCCACATGCTGGAGTCAATGTGTGCAGTAAAGGAGATTTGCCTTTTCCACAGCTGGAGTCAGTGTGTGCAGTAAAGGAGACCTGCCTTGTCCCCAAGCTGGAGTCAGTGTGTGCAGTAAAGGAGATCTACCTTGTCCCCAAGCTGGAGTCAGTGTGTGCAGTAAAGTAGACCTGCCTTTTCCACAAGCTGGAGTCAATGTGTGCAGTAAAGGAGACCTGCCTTTTCCACATGCTGGAGTCAATGTGTGCAGTAAAGGACTTTTCTTCTTTGCCTTTGCAACAGACTCTCTCTGTTGTGCCTGGACTGTGCTTCCTGTGCCTTGGCTCAGTGTCTACATGCCTCCAGTGTCTTCATGTTCCTGTGCTTTAGTGTCCTTAATCCCTCTGATCTTCACCTCCGAAGTTTCCTGCCCTTCACCGTGCATCCTACTGTTCCTGTGCCATCTGTTTGTCTCCTCAGGTAGTACCTTTGGACTGTCTCTAGTACTGACCTTGGCCTGCTTCTTGATCTCTCTATAGCAGACGCCTGGACTTCATTATCTTTTCCTGCCTGCTCCGGATCTAACGCCTGAACTTAACATCATCTCTTCGTTGCCTGACTTGGACCTTCTGCCTGGACTTTACACCATCTCTTCTGAAGGTCGGTTCCTGTCTCGCTGGGTGAACATGCTGTGTACCTGCTCCTAAGGGGCTCTCCCACATTCATAGGCTATCCATTCCTCGGAGGGCCGTCCTGCCTGATTCCATGGAACCAGTCCTTGTGAGTCCTCCTCCTCACCTATGCCACCTCCCGGAGACGAGTCCCACTGAGGGGATCCTTTGGCGGTCTTCTCCTCTTGCTCCAGCTCAAGGGTCCACATCTTTAGCAACTTGTGTCCAGAGGTTCAGAAGTTACTTCTTACTTCAGATCCATGGCACCTTTAGAGTACATCCCACTCCTCACATCAATATTCAGATGATATCAAAGGGGTTAACACTGGGTGGGTGCCACTGGTCTTCGGTAAACTCCAGACGCCTTTCCTCCTTGCCACAAAATTTGAATTACATAATCAGGCGTAAATGGTGAATAGACTAAACCTTGGGGATCAGCTACTGTATCCAGCACAGTCCACCTCAAATGTCTTGGTTGTTTATCTTGTAAGTTGTATTATGTGTGTTTTATTGTGCAACTCACCTGAAAGGCCTGGTTGAAGTAGGGAAAGTGTTTAATAAGTAAATGACCAGCCTCAGGAAGAAGGAGGCCCAGAACAGGAGGAGAAAGCTCCAGGAACTACGCCACAACTCTATGCCTGACTATTGCTTGTTACGCCCGTTGGTCGCAGATGGCTGCAACCTTTGATGCTCTCCTTTTTTCTCCCTGTCTCATCAACCCTGGGACAAATGACGGCGTCTGCCAGCCAACACCAGCCTCCCCAGCGTCTCCAGAACAGCATGGATGTTGACGACTGCCATCTTGAACCTGGTATTACCTAGGACGCGCACATGCACACAAGGACCTCATAAGTACATGTCATGATGGGAACCTCAGGGGCGTCCCCTCCCGATGACATCAGTCATCCTCTGTACTTAAACTGATCGGCCCTTGGCTAAGATGAGTTAGCAAGGAGTTCCTACTTGCCTAATTCCACTCTACCTTGGACTTCCTGTTCCTACGTGGATCTATGACGCTGAGTACCCACTTCTCGGGGGCTCACTTGCACTCTTGGCTATCCGCTTTTCGGAGGGCTTTTCTGCTAGTGTCTCTACCAACCCACTGTCTTGGAGCTATCTGGAACTTCCATCTGAGAGTACTACTCAAATTCTACTTCTTCGCTTGCTGAGTCCGCCTGCGGTGTACCCTGTCCCTCGGGCCACTACCGCTTGCCTCAGCTACCTTCCTAATCATCCTGTGCAGCAAGAACCTAAGAACATAAGAACATGCCATATTGGGTCAGACCAAGGGTCCACCAAGCCCAGCATTCTGTTTCCAACAGTGGCCAATCCAGGCCATAAGAACCTGGCAAATACCCAAAAACTAGGTCTATTCCATGTTACTGTTGCTAGTAATAGCAGTGGCTATTTTCTAAGACAACTTAATTAATAGCAGACTTCTCCTCCAAGAACTTATACAATCCTTTTTTAAATACAGCTATACTAACTGCACTAACCACATCCTCTGGCAACAAATTCCAGAGTTTAATTGTGTATTGAGTGAAATAGAACTTTCTCCGATTAGTTTTAAATGTACCACATGCTAATTTCATGGAGTGCCCCCTAGTCTTTCTATTATCTAACCTGCCACTCGCTACAGCTTCCTTGGGCTGCCTTGCCTCAGTCATCTACCAGCTCAGATCCTCAGCATATCCCGCGCTGCGGGCCACTACCAGATCTACAACCTGAGGTACACCATCGCATGTGAGAACATCCTGGAATACCCCACTCCGCGGGCCACCACCAGACCTCCATCATCAGCGGCATCCTCTGGGGTATTCCCCCACTGCTTAGAACTGTGTCTTCTCTGCTGTCCTGCTCTGCGGGCCCAGCCTCTTTCTCTATAATAAAGTCTGTCTCCAACAGTGTCCTGTGCAATCGAGTGAGGATCCTCCCTGTGAGCGGAGTCAGCTCTCACCTCGGCCCAGGGTTCACATTCATATAAAACCATAACATTGCTGTGGCACTGCTGAGGTAAGCAGGCTTTTGTTGCTTTTTCTGTTTATGTAAAAAATAAAAGTGCATTTTCTGTTGAAAGCCAGACTCCAGGTGATTTCTGTCCTCTGGCATCGCTCCCTAAAGCCAAGGACCACCCCATGCTAATGCAGTAAGCAGGAACTAGAGATGTGATTAAGGTTCGGCCTTCATTATTGGTCCGCCGCAGGAAAGTTCGTTTTCCTGCGGCGGACTCAACAGGCAGATTTTTTTTGGCCGCCCCGAATTTCGGGGTTAGTGCGCACTATTCTCGAAAAATGAATTTTCCCCAAATTTTGGGAAAATCTGTTTCATTTTTTGGGGTGGCCGAACCAGGACAAATTAGGCAATTTCATTGAAATTGCCTAATTTGCCTAAATGATGGACTGACCATAGGAGGGTTTCTTGATAATGATTTAAAGTTATGAGCCAGGTCAACTGCTCTGTACTATTTGTTTGATTTTTCATTTATAATTTATGTATGTTTTACATTTTCTGCCCTGAATGTAGCACATGTTTTTTAAATAAATATAAAAAAATAAAATATAGGTAGTGCCACTTTGCATGGAGCTGTGGAGATCTAATTATTGGGTGCCTGACTCTGATTCCTTTGTGTCTGTGATGATGTTTAGGCCACTTGGCAATGTGAGCTCATAGTAGTGGGAAAAGTGATAAAATGGTGAAGGTGCTGAGAGTCCCATCAGACAGCAGGACTAAACAATGAGTTGTCCTGTGCTTGAAGTTTGAAGCCTGCCTCTTGGGAAGCCTGACAATGTCCATGTGTATTTACCACCATTCCCCTTAAGGCCTGCTTATCGGCACAGTGTGAATTCCCTCAGTATGGTTGGAGAGAGAGCCTTCCTGCAGATGTGAAACATCTGGATGGACATTAGTGGCTCTAACAAGCAAGCTGCACATAGGTAGACAATGGTGAAACTCCCAAATGTGACCGAGATGTGCTTACAGCTGCTGCAGCCAGTCCCCCTTCAGTTGCCAGACCTCCTGGGTCTTCTCCTCCAGGTCCTCTATCTGGTTAGATATTGAATTAGATGAGACAGGGCACAGCACATAAGAAACATTCACTATTGCACATTGCCTTTGCTTCCGCCTAAACCTAGATCCCCATCACTATGGATCGTTCCTGGCCTTTTAGGCATCCATGGATCCCGTGTGCTTCTCACCTTCCTTTTAGAATTGACTTTGCATTTTCAAGTGAAGCTTTTCCCTTGGGATCCCATTCCGTACAGTCACCACCTTTGGTTTGCTGTAGTGCCATAGTTACACTGTAAATGCAGGCAGAAAAGCACCTTATTGCTCCTACAGTTTGTGCACCTGAACTGCTCCCACTGCTCTGGGTATTGCCCAGCTGCCTGGCAGTGGGTGAGCATTTTCCACAAAGCTCCTTAACCCTGCTAACCTTGTTCTCTCCCTTCATGTTGAGAGGAAGAGCCCCCAAGCTGATCACTAATTCTGCCCCCAGCACCCGCCTTTCCCTTCCCTATAAAGTACTTCCTGTATCTACTTCCCTGTATTCAATTATCTCTTGGGGGTGTGAGGATCTGGGATTGTAGGTCCTCCTGAGTGCCTGTCAGGCTCAGGACTTTCCTCTGAATCACACGGAAGGGGAATAAAACTTGCCCTCGTGCCTCAGGATGAGTATTGCGAGCCTGCTTTCTTCCCCACTTCTGAGGTTTGGCTTTCAGGACTGGCTCGCCATTTTCCTGATTTCTCTACACCTGCAGAAGTGGAAACAGTGGATGTGGAGTGGATGTGCAAGCTTTTTGCTGTGTGTGGAAAGTATTGACATTCAGAACTTTTTACCAAATTTAAAAAGCCTATGCGTACCTTTGAGCAGCTTGCCTGAGTGTGGGGGCAGACGTACACATACAGAGGGCCTGCCTTGTGTGCGTAGCTGCTCACTTTCTCACGCTGTTGAAATTACCCTCTGACAATGCTTGCATTTATTTACTTGAATAGTTTTATATACCGTCGGAAATGCCATCACAATAGTTTACTTTATAAATGAATAAAAATATACAGGGTACATAAAATAAGAAATTACAATTTACATAATAAGAGAATACTCAATGCAATAAAAGAATAAAAGAAAAGAAAGCATAAATCAGAAAGGTGAAAAAAGCCTTGGAGGTGCAGCACTCTCGTTTGCTATAGATCTCAGGAGCAGTAAGAACTGGCAAGAAGCTTAATCTGCATCCTGGGAAGCCTTCGTGAACAGCCATGCAGTTACATTTTTTCACAATAATTTTAAAACGGGTTGTAAACGTAGTTCGGATAAGAACATAAGAACATAAGAACATAAGAATGGAAGAGGGTTTCAAATTTTAGGGCCAGCGAGAGAAAGATCTCTTGCTCTGTCCTGCCTAAGGTGAGCTGATCGGACTGAGGGAATTTCTAAGAGGCCTTTCCTTGCAGATCTGAGCTTTCGCTGGGGAATGTGTAAGCGAAGGGCAAATTTTCTGCACCTCGCAGGCTGTTATGAAATTATTCTCAGAATGTCTAGGCTGACAGGCAAGGATGACCAGGAAATAAATTAGAAATGTTCAGCTCACAGGGAATCTCAACAAAATGTCTGCCATTTCTAAATATGTCAAGGCCACATTTCTTACATGTTCAGCGATGATGCAGACCAGCAGGGGTTTGCAGACTGAAAAATTGCATTGGAGAATATTTGTGGGAGGCAGAGGATAGGGCAGAGCAGTTCACAAGGGCAGCGAGAGGCAAGGGCGAGCGCATTTGAGTGACTTAAAGAATCCAGTTCAAGGGGTCAGCAAATGCAGTTTTCAGGGATAAGGACTTTCACATTGTTATTCCAGCATTTATTTTAACTTCCATTGATTCTGCATCTCCCTATATGCAGGTCTGAAATATCCTCTCTTAAAGCCCTACGGTTTCTACAGACTGCAGCGGCACGCAGATCACGTCAGGTCCAGTTACCGCACTGGTTTTTGCACTTTCAGCTAATGACGCTGCTTTACCAGGCTCTCCGGGGAGAAGGTCCATCTTTTTGGCTGACTCATTAACACTTTATATCTCTTCTCCTATACTGCTCTGCAGATCAAGAGCTGCTACGTGTTCCAGCTTTCAAGGTAATGCATCTTCAGTCCTCAAGGAGCCAGGCCTTTTCTCTTATTGGCCCTTCATTTAGGGATGCTCTGCCTCAGGAGCTCCGTGACATTTCAGACTACAAACTTTTCCAGAAAAATGTAAAAGATCACTTACTGCACCTCACATTCTCTTAATCCGCAGGAGCCCTTCCCTGCCTTTTAACATGCACTGCTGTATGTTTTCTTATGTCTTAGTACTTCCTCACTGCTCATTCATGTCTGTGTTTACAATGTAAGCCACTCAGCACGGCTTCTCCAGTACAAGCAGAATATAAAACTTTTACATACATTAAAACAAAGAAATAAGGGTGGGAGGGAGACTGCCAGGTGGACAATCCAGATGAGAATCAGATCATGGCTGAAACAGAGAAGGGGAGGAGCTGCTGATATTAGTTCTGAGTGTAATCGAAGGAGGAATATGTTATTGATCGATCTTCAATAATAGAACACCAATCAGGTATTCCCATTTTTGGAGAATGGGGAAAAGCCTGATAATTCATGTACTAAGGCTGAAGGTATTGTCTTATGCACTGTGACCTTGCCTGTGTCCTGCAAGGAATCAGATTTCTCGTAGATTCTGATCTCAGAAGTTCACTGCCCTCTAGACCAAATGCACAATGCGGCTGATTAGTGTTATTAATCCTCTCACCAAGCATTACAGTCAAATTAATATTTGTCTCTCTGTTATTGAAAGCTTGACTTTTGTACCCTTATATCTTAAAACAACCTATATTTAATATTAAGTGCACGGACGAGAAGCAGCTATCCCTCGAGGCTCAGCCTGTATGCAGCAGGTCCCCATAAGGAGCACATGTGTCCTCTCAGATCTTGGATCCCAGCTACAAATAGAGGCTTCACCTCATCAGCAGTGTTTTGTGTCTTTGCTCAGTCTCCTTTGTGTCCAGGAAGATGTCCACAGGTGAACTTTAGTACATATAAATATATTTTTTGTGCCCATCATTCAAAAATACAATTGGACGTGATCAACACAACCCATAAAAGTGCCCTCATCATTCCCATGAATTGTGTGCAGGAAGGGCAGGCATTACCCCAGGATAAGCTGTTTCACGGCTGTAAGGATGGGAGCTCATCGGCTTCTGATTTTATTGCTGCTTTATAATGTCCCAGGGAAGACTGCTAAGCGCCAGTGTGCAAAAGTGCCTGCAATCGACAACACAAGATATCAAGGATACTACAAGGCTGGTGATTTCATAATTGGGGGAATCACAAATATGTTCTCCTATGAAATACGAACATTTGATGCATCCTTCACAAGACTGCCCAATTGGGTAGTAGTGTACTGGTAAGTACCATCATTGCTTCTCTCCTCTCTGAGACTTGCTTTTAAGTTTTATTTTAGGTGGACATTTGCATGAATTGTAGATGTAACTGAAGGGATCTTTAGATGTAGATGGGGGGGGCCTTCTAACAATATAACATTTTCCTGCCACTATTATTCTGATATTATTGCTTTAATAAAAATCTGAGGGCTCATTGTCCCCAGAGGCTGCTAATAAGTCACTTGCTATTAAAAGACATTTACTGAGAAAGTAAAGAGATGGGGAAATGCACCAAGGGAATTCTTAGAGGTCAATATTTAAAAGAGATTATGGGGTAACTTTTTGAGTTTAATATTTCCCACCCTGCCTAGCAGATAAATCTTATCCAGGTAAATAATAACCTGCCTGGGGGGCATTTTGGGGCAGAGTGAAAACTTAGCCAGGTAAGTCTGCTCAGGTAGATGATTGTCCTTTTACTCTGTCAGCTTTACCTGGGTACCTCAGGTGGGTCTATTCAGTGGCACCCTATCCAGCTAACTGCTGCTGAGTATCTGTGAAAGGTTATTTGGGTAACTTTACCTCTCAGCTCTCCACTGAATATGGACCTGGGAATAAACATGGAATAAGGATTTTTAGGCTAGTAATGTTTTATTATTTTTTCAGATCTTCTTAGCAATTCCATAGTCACTGAAATAAAGAAACACAGAAGAGGTCAGTAGTCAGGGGCTACTTGGTCCTTCCAGTCTGACCATTTGTGCGGTCACTGATTCTCCTGTGTTCTTTTTCCTCTCTGCCCACGATGCTAAAGTCCCTGTTTGAATTCTGGCTCTGATTTAGCAGCTACCTCCTCAGGCATCCTCCAACCTGTCTGTGAAAAAATACGCTCTCAGTCTCCTTTTCTCTTGAACTCTCTCTGTTTTGCTTCATATAACACCTCCTTTCATTTTATGGAAAATGCTACCTACTTGTGTTTTATTGACGTTAGAAACCTGTTTCAGTGTTTGCCTTACATCTACCCTTTCCCTATTCTTTGTACCCCCATCATTACCTCTATCTTTGCTTATAGTAGTGAACTCTTTTGAATTTCATTTACGGTACCTTGTCCATGTCATGTTTTGTAGATGTGGTCTCCAGGAGAGCCAGCAGTATTACAGGAGGGGTTTCACCAGACTCCTGTGCAGACTCTATCGAGCTTAACACCTATTAATCACTCTCTTTCCAAATTCTGCCTGTTATTGATATTTTTTCTTTTCATCACACATTCTGCTCTTTTACATCAGAGTATATTTTAAATCCGGCACACGGGCACACGTGTGCACTTTCATTGGCTTGCACCCAGGTACTCGGATAAAGGTGAATTTTAAAAGCCCGATGTACGCATCAATCAAGGGATGTGTGAATATGTAAGGCTGGCATGCACCGAGTGGATTTTAAATGCCACCCACATACGCACGTAAATACCACTGCATGCCCATCTCGTAACTTGTGAGAAAGGGGTGGGACATGGGCGAGACATGGGCACTCTAGGATCTTAACCTGAAATTTGTGCATAAACACTTAAGTGATCTGACGCACACTGGGTTCTGACCCCCCTCCTGACCCCCCCAAGCTGGCCAAAAGTTCTGGTTGGGTCCAACGGGGGTCCCGGAGCGACCTCCTGCCACATGACCTACCTGTCACGTGGTATGAGCACAAGATGGCGCCGGTGACCATGTGACAGGGGCTGACCAATGGCACCGGCAGCCCCTGTGACACAGGCTATCGGCGCCGTGATGAAACTGCAAACGAGTGCAGGGATGGCTTCCTGACTCCCCGCTGGACCACCAGGGAGTTTTGGTAAGTCTTGAGGGGGTCAGGAGGGTGGGGGTTTAAATGTTTATTTAGGTTCACCGTATTCAACAGAAATCTGTTGAATACGTTGGGAGTTGCGATGCGTTTCAGCTCCCAACGTATTTTTCGGATCGCTAAAAATAAGTTGTGGATTACAAATACGGTGAAAACGAATGCACACCCCTAATATCCGATGTCAACATCCACTTGAAATGAAAGTCCACAATTAAATGTGGAGAAGCCTCAGCCACTTGAGTCTCTAGAGTACATGAATAGTCCATCCTCATGTTTTTGGATGATGGGGAATCCTTTTCTGCATATCTAAAAATTACTTCTGTCCTGAATAATTTTCCAAGATATTAATCAATACATTTTATGTGCTTTCAGGCAGTAACTATTTGATCTCTTATTTATTTATTCCTGGCTGCTATCTTCTAATTAGTAGGACATACAAATGTCTCATTACTGTAATACAAAAACCCCTCACATTTAATCTATTTAAAAGGTAATGTATATTCATGGAATGCTCATTATATACTGCCAGATAACCAGAGGGTCGTATCATTTAGAGGGGAAAATTCTGTGTATCTGTCCAGCTAAGTTCAGGATTTAGCCAGAAATACCCAAAGTTTTGATTTTTCTGCCTCTAGTGATGGACAATTTTTAGCTGAGTAGACCATTAGCCAGATGAAAATTTCCCAGATAAAAATGAGGCAGCATTGGAGAAGTCTGGGGATGGCTTACATTTTACCAGCTAGAGCTGATAGTCAGTGCTGTCCCAGATAAAGTCATCCAGGTAAGTCTGATCATGTCCTAGGGCTGTTCTAACATTAGATGCATCACTTTACTAGGGTAAGTTTGACTGTAGCCAGGTGAATTCAGCAGAATGCAGATGAAGCTATGTTCAACTTAATATCTGAGTAAAATTGGTCAGTTAACATATCATGGATAAGAACCCTGCTCCCCAAAATCTTATTCTATGAATTCTTAGTGATTACAAGCAGCTGTTTGAGCTCTTAATTTATTGTTTGCTTGTTTTGTTTTTTATTTATTTAACATATTTTTATATTTTGTTTCTTCCATCAATGTGGATTTGAAAGGGCACATTCATAAAATCAACAAAAAATACATTAAAATGTATAACTTGTATATAAGTGAAATGCTTGTAAACTAATTACTTGTACTAAAAATGTGTTTTAAACATGAAAAATTATTGGAGAAAAAGAGGTAAGTTTCATATTCAGGGTGCTCACCTCCGCAGCATAGCGACCTTCTTGTGGTCTAATCATCAACTAACCTCCGTCCTCCTTTATATATTTATTTAATAATTCAAAAAACAATTTTTTTGTTAATTTTCAATGTATAAATTTTCTTAAAAATCAAATGTATTCGCCTCCTTACATAATCGGATCATTAAATTTACTTATCAAACAGTTTTTAAATACTGCTGTTTAATGTCCCGTATCCTTTGTCCTATGTTCGGGGGAAATTCTTTGAATTGATTATAATCTTCTTCTCATTACAAATGCTCTATGAGTAATCTATAAATAGAAACGCCAGTCTCTAAATTTATGGACGCACAACTCTTGTGCTTTAAATTGCCACTACCATCAATGAAACAAAGTTATAACTTATCTCCCAACACAGCTGCGTTTCGAATGTTTGTTCTTCCTTCGTCAGGGGAGCATGTCCTTTCGTATTCGATCTGGCATTCAACAAATCGCGGCTTTCCCATTCAATTTTTGAAAACGCTGCATAGCTCTCTACGTCCTCCCTCTCGGTCTAACAAGCTCCGAGTCAACGTTGAATTATTAAATAAATATATAAAGGAGGACGGAGGTTAGTTGATGATTAGACCACAAGAAGGTCGCTATGCCGCGGAGGTGAGCACCCTGAATATGAAACTTACCTCTTTTTCTCCAATAATTTTTCATGTTTAAAACACATTTTTAGTACAAGTAATTAGTTTACAAGCATTTCACTTATAGGAGAGAGTACGTTTTGTTGTGAGATACACTTATATTTCTCATCCTAAGCGGAGAAGAACATAGGTAACTTGTATATAAAACAGACACATACATTTGACAACAGAACATCATCAATATGAACATAATACACAATATTTATTTATTTATTTATTTATTTAATATCTTTTATATACCGACGAACGTTGGGAACATCTCGTCGGTTTACAGAGAACAGAACTTAGCAACAGGCTTTACAATTATCACATGATTATAAGAGGAACAGTAGTTATAATAATTATAATAACAATAACATATAAATAAGAGGGTGGATTATACAAGTAATAATTAACTAGGTGGGATACAGGATACAGGATACAGGATAGGGGTTACCTAAATAAAAATAAAAAGGGGGGGGGGCAGGGAGCCTCCTTAAAATATAGCGCCTTCGGTTGTTTCTTAAAATATTTTACATCCTTCTCCTACCTCATATGAACTGCAACTCATTCCAAAAAACCGGGGCAACATGTCAGAATGTTCATATTTATTTTAATGATTAATTTGATTTATATTCCATTTTTTGGCATTGTACGATTACTCTACAACCAGTAGCTGCTTACTTAAGGAACTGTTGTTAGGCTTTTTCTGATGATGTCAAGTGGCTTCTATCAATGCAGCTCATGTACTACAATGCATGACTCCTCTGGATAGAGCAGCTGATGGGTAATCTGTTGTGATGCGGCTATGGCCGAAGCCATGAGCCGCCTCTTACCTCTGCCGCCGTTCCAACCAGGCCGCAGCCTGACTTCCTCATAGCCCAGAGGCCGCTATCTCACCGCTCCCATGGCCAGCCTGGAGACACCGATGCCACGGACCTCTGTGGCCCACCCGCCATCTTGCCGGCATGGCAGTAGCCCTGCCGGGCTGTGTTTCGCAGCCTGAGAGCCGCCGACGCTGCCATCTACCTCCGCGACGTGGAGGCCGCATCCTCGAGGTTTCCTGCGGCATTGGAGCCGCTCCTGGAACCTGCCTGCAGCTTGGACGCCGCTGCTCCCTCGTCGGGCTGCCCTGAGGCCTGCTCTGTCTCCTCTCTGGCTCAGCGTACAGAGGCAGCATGGCCACTGTCCTGGGTCCTGCCCCTTCCTTCCTAAGGGATGGGCCCGTGGCTACTTGCTTGATTTAAAGGGCCAGCCAGGTGGGGCCCATCTGAACTCCTCCCAGGGAGTTGCCTGCTTCCTGCCCTATAAAAGGGCTTCTCTGTCAGTCAGTCCTTGCTTCAGCAAGGAGCTAGTCCTCCTTGGCTAGTCCTCTTAAGGACTTCTTGTTTGCAGCTCCTGCCTTGCATCTTGACCTTCTTCCATGGATCTTCGTTCTTCCTGGTCTCTGTCCTGATGTTCCTTGCTTGATGTCCTGATATCCCAAGTTCCGTCATGTTCCCGGTCCTAATGCACCAGGAGGTGGGACCCGTGCCTCCGGAGATTTACTGCTTTTACTCCGAGTTTCCATACTCCAAGCTGTTATCTGGTTCCCTAATTTCGACTCCGGAGGATCTTAGAGGTTTCCTCTATCCTGCGCTATGAGACTGTCTGAGCCTGTCCCGATCTCCTCGTGGTCCGCGACCAGGCAGCCGGCTGTGTAGGGCGCAAAGGAGACAGTGTGGTTCGTGACCAGCCCCACATGCTGTGTAGGGCACCTGAGGGTCTTGCTATTCCTCTTGTTTCCTGTCTTCGTCCCAAGCTCCACTCCATGTTCCAGCCTTCATTCAAAGCTCCAATGCTTACGAACTTCTTCCACCGTGACCTCTGTCCGGCCTACAGCATCTGCTATACCCTGTGGCAGGTCCAAAAGGGTTTGGAATGGTCGGAGGACCACTCAGAGACTACCATTGCGTTGGTGGTCTCATGGGCATGCAGGTCGGCAGAGGGTTCGAGACTTGGACTGTCCTCACCACAAGGCACACATTCTCCTGTCCCATCCTGGAGAGCTTTCGGTTGTGCCCCATCCCATCATCAGCGCAACAGGATTGCCAAGCCTTGAGTGTCCCGAGCTTGAGGCCGACACAAGCTCCAACATAATCACCAGTATTTTAATGTGTGATCTGTATTTCATTGTGTGACAATGTCGTTTTCGCAGTACTGGAGTAATATGCTCAAGACAGGAAAATTAGGGCCTACCTCCAATAATTTTCGTTCCTGTAGTACCAAGGATCAGTCCAGACTCCTGGGTTGTGCCTCTGCACCAGCAGATGGAGACAGAGCCAAACTTGTCAGGCTCCCCCTATATATACCAGGGTGCCACCCATAGCCTGTCAGTATAATGCAATGTCAAAGCAGAACTCTGACAACTAAACACTAACTAAACCCCCCGGCATAGTAACCGGAGGAACCCCAGGCCCACAGTCCCCAACGAGAGACTAGCCCCGGAAAGAAAAAATAGCATATAGCTACTCAAATAAGAAAATCACGCAACCTTCGCATAACAGAACAAAACACAGCGGACTCTCCGAACCTACTGTAGGAAAAAAACACGGGCGGGACTCTGGACTGATCCTTGGTTCTAAGGGAACGAAAATTATCGGAGGTAGGCCCTAATTTTCCTTTCCCTGTACATACCGAATCAGTCCAGACTCCTGGGATGTACCAGAGCTGATATTACTTGGGATGGGATCTGGAGAGGCCTGCTCTTAAAACACCTGCTCCAAAGTTGCCATCCCTTGAACCCCGAACATCCAAAATATAATGAAGTGCAAAAGTATACCAGGATTCTAAGAGGCAGCCCAGGAGATCCCCTGTGTAGAGATCCGCATACACTATCCCAGGAAGTCGCCTGGGACCTCGTCGAACGGCCCCTGAGCCCTCGCGGAACCAATTTACCGCAAAGGGAATTATGCAGACCCTAAAATCTCCTTCACCCAGCAAGCCACGGTAGCCTTGGAGGCCCTATTACTCCTCCTTTGGCCCTGACAAACCAGAAAGAGGTGAGTAGAAATTCGATATCATTTGACACCCCCAACTACCGCCGGAAAGATCCGCGCACGTCCACCTTCCTCAGATCGCTTGCCAATGGCTCCGACCCCCGGAGATCCTGAAGGAAGGAAGTTCCACATCCCGGTGCAAGGAGAATACCACCTGTGGGAGAAATAAGGGAACCATGCGTAGCGTCCCCCCGCAGCGTCTCCCCGGCTTCCAGTATTCGCAAGAAAGCTCCCTGCAAAATAGGGCCTAAAAACCCCTGACACTCCTCTGGCAGACGCAACCGCCACCCAGACCACTATCTTCAACTTAAGGTCCTTAAAGGTTGCCTGTTTGAAATAGCGTGAAGGAAGGAGCACATAGGGCTTCAAGGACCACACTCCAATACCAGGAAGTACACTGAACCTTCAAGGTGTCCGCAACTGATCCGCCCCTCCGGGACCCGGGTCCAAACCGGACGTACCGCTAAAATCTTTCTTCAATAAACTCCCGAACGCCACCGAGAACCGCTACCTGACCCCTTAGGTAACCACAGGATAGCCACAGGATAGACCGAGTGCCAAACCATCCTGTAGAAGTCAAATAGCTGAAAACGGAAGCCCGAGTAACGGGGATTGACCGTTCAACGTACCATGAATCGAACTCCTTCTGTGATCTCAGCAAGGCGGCACCATCGCGTCAAAGTAGCCTTTGCCCCTTAGCCAATGCCTTTCAAAACCATGTTGCCCGCCCAAGCGATCTACCTGATCGAAACACATAGGATTCTGGTGGAGGAAATCCAGAAGACACGGCAATCACCGCGGTCCCTCCACCGCCAGGTCGAGGAAATAGGCAACCATGGCCTTCCTGGCCATCCAGGAGTCACTCTAACAACCTTGGATGGATGGGTCTTCATGCGCCGAAGGATTCCACTGATCAGAGGCCAAGGAGGGAGACGTACCGAAGAATCCTCGTGGACTACGGCAACGTCAGGGCATCTGCTACTCTTGCCCCCGTTTCTCTCTGGCGGGCCAAGAACCAGGGAGCCTTGGCCTTCTGGAACGTCACCCTCAGGTCCCTAGCCGGCGTGTCCCATCTGACGCAGATGAAATGGGAGGCCGTGCTGTCAGATCTCATTCTCCTGGGCCGACACCCTGGCGTCTCAAAAACCGCATGAACGTCGCCGACCCTTGTTATGCGAGACGCCGCTATGCTTAGCATATGACGCTCCATCCACTGCCGCAGGCTACTCGAAGACCACCACTTGACTTCTCGGTCCCCAGTGCCTAATGGTGTAGGTCACCGTTGTCGCGTTGTCTGAAAGGACCCAGACCGACTCTCCTGGGATCATAGATCGGCCGATGTGACTCGGACGTAGCCCAACGGTCCTGAACCGACTTCTAACCCCAGAGCAACGGGACTCACAACCGTGGTGATCCCCATCCATTCTGGCTTCATCAATGGTGACGGGAGAAGACTGCACCAACACTGGGCTCCATCGGGGGAGCAAAGCGGATTGTAATGTATCAAGTGTAGCCCCGCTCCAATGAAAGGAATACCGTTCCCTGGGTAGTATCGAGCAACGCTCTTAGGAAAACTCCCGGGATTGAGAGGGAACGAGAGGACTCCTCGTGATGTTTGCCACCGCATTCGCTAGTGATGGCGACCCAACAGAGGGGCTCCGACTGCGGCCGAAGAGCCAACCGTCCAGGTACAAGGGTAACAGTAGTCCTCCCTCCGCGGCAGTGCCGCTACAACCACCATGCCTTTCATAATGGTCCGCAAGGCTGGACAACTGCACGCCTGTCCTCCCCGATGTATCACCGGAGATGTTTCTGGAGATCGCACTGAGCCCGCCAAGAAGATAAGCCTCCGTGAGATTCAGGGATTCCGGGAATTCCTGCCCGGCCGTATCGATGCAATAGCGGGCCGTGGCACCCTTGTACGAAGAACGGGATACGCCACCAGGCTGGCTGGTATGAAGGGTCCCAGTTCATCCCTATAGAAGAGTTCTTGGTCACTGGGTGGCGCGGACCGACCCGGCCTGCCTCGTGGTGCGGCCTGGGTGGCCTGCGGGTCGGCGCGTGCGTGGCTCACAGGGGCGTGGAAAAAGTGGGGCAGCATCTCAACATTGAGACTCAGAAGATACCAGATCCAAAAGCAGAAGTCCTGGGTATCCTTAAAATCTTTGAATTACCTTCATATCCTTGCCTTGCCTTGCCCTCTAATGCTGTCCTGGATGCAGTCATGACTAGGGCTTGGGAATCTCCATTTGCCGGCCCACCAACCTCTCGTAAAATGGATTTAAAATTCCATATGAGGCAATCACAGTTTTATTCTATGGTGCAGCATTCTCATGCCTCAGTGGTAGTGGGGTCAGCTATGCAGAAGGCCAAAAAATCATGTCTGCATTCAAACACTCCACCCGGAAAGGATTCCAAATACTTGGATGATTTTGGGAAATGGGCTTTTCAATCGGGGATGCTAAATGTGAAGATTCAGTAGCACCAGTTCTATATTACACAGTACCTGTACGAGTGTCTCCAATCTCTAAAGCCCCTTCTTCATGAGGTGTCCTCAGACCACCGACCTCCTGAACAGTTCCATGACTTGAAGGAAGGGTTAAGGCACATCCTCTGAATGGTTTATGAGGGCTTCGATACCTCGGCCAGGTCCACAGCAAACACCATTGTTGCCCGATATTTAGCATGGCTTTGAGCGAGCGCAATTCACGAAGACATGCTTGAAAAACTTGCTGACCTCCCCTGTCTCCCAGATAATCCACTTGGAGACAAATTGAGAGAGTCTGTAGCACAGCTCAAAGAGCAGACGGTGTCCATTATATCGCTAACCACTTCTTCCGATGCATCTAGATGATATATCTCATCCTATAGGAAGCCTTATTACCAACGGTGTCTCTACAGGCCTACCCATCCTACCGGCCTCAACCATATACATCAAGTCGCCTTTAGCCTCCTCAGCAGCAAGGATATCGATGACGCCGCCTTCCTCGAAAGCCTCATCTGCCTCAAGACAGATATCCCCCTAAGTCCCCTCAGGGCTTTTAGGGACTGTGAACCCATCTCTACTACTACCAGTAGTGGGCAGACTCTCCCACTTTTTTCCAGGATGAAAGGCGATCACATCCAACCATTGGGTCTTACAAAATATAATTGATGGCTACTCCATCAATTATTCATCCATCCATTCTGTTCCACACCTGGTATGCCATAGACACCTGAATGCACAGTATGGACCACTTCAGCAGGAGATCAACAAATTGCTTCTCCAGAAGTGCATTCGCGAACTACCCTCGGCATAGTTCCACCAGGGGTTCTACTTCCAATACTTCCTTATACCCAAGAAGTTGGGGGGGGGGGGGTTACGACCCATCCTAGATCTACATTCTCTGAACAAATACTCTACAAGGGTTAAATTCAAAATGACATCACTCAAATCCGTCCTGCCCTTCCTTTACCCCAAAATTAGATGTGTTCACTCGACCGCAAGGATGCCTATTCACACATACTGATGCATCTCACGTCCTGGCAGTACCTATGCTTCACGGTCAATGGCTGCCACTTCCAATACAAGGTGCTCCATTTTGTCCTTTCCTCAGCCCCCAGAGTTTTTACGAAATGCCTAGTGGTAGCGGTGGCTCACCTCCGACACAGGGTATTCAAATATTCCCCTACCTGGACAACTAGCTGCTGGTAGCCCCCAACCCATCCCTCCTACACACCATTTTCTCTCAACCATATGCTATCTGGACAACCTGGGACTGCTTGTCAACTACGAGAAATCAAATCTGCAACCCACTCAGGTCTTACAATTCATTGGGGCTCAGATAGACACCATCCGGAACAGAGCTTTCCTTCCAGAATCCCGGGCCCTTGCCCTCACATTGCTAGCTGGCCACCTACAAGAGACCACCATTGCTCCTGCCCACCAGATCCTGACCATCCTTGGGCACATGGTGGCATCTATATATGTCGTTCCACACACTCGCCTTCACATTTATTTTATTTATTTAAAAACTTTTATATACCGGTATTAGTATGCATACATCATACCGGTTTACAATGTAACTTTAAAGGCAGAAATTACAATGAACAGGGAGGGCGAACAAGGAGGAGTATACAAAGAGCAGGAGGTGGAGGAATTAAAGCAATAAATAAAACTGCAACGGACTATTTACAGGAATATACAAGGCGTAGGCAAGTTACTTGCGGAAGTCAGTGTATTTAATCAGGGTAAGCTTGTCGGAAGAGCCATGTTTTAAGTTTTTTTCTGAACTTGGCGTAACATGGCTCTAGCCTGAGAGTGGTAGGGAGGGCGTTCCATTGTTTAGGGCCTGCAATGGATAGTGCACGGTCCCTAGTAGAGGAGAAGTGGGCTTTTTTCAAAGGGGGAATGGAGAGGGTGCCTTTGGTGACAGTGCGAGTGGGTCGTTCAGTGCGTGTAGGACGAAAGGGTTCATCCAACCAATTGGAATTGTGCGAGTGGATGGACTTGTGCACTATGGTTAGAATTTTGAAGAGAATTCGGGATGTGATGGGGAGCCAGTGGAGTTCTTTGAGTATAGGGGTAATGTGATCAGCTTTCCTTGAGTTGGTGATGACCCTGGCGATGGCATTCTGGAGCATTTGTAAGGGCTTGTGGTGGAGGAGGGTAGGCCGAGGAAGAGGGCATTACAGTAGTCCAGCTTAGAGGAAAGGGTGGCTTGGACGACGGTGCGGAAGTCATGATAGTGGAGGAGGGGTCTGAGTTTCTTCAGGATGTGAAGCTTGAAGAAACCTTCTTTGAGGATGGAGTTGATCTGTTTTTTGAGATTGAGTTGTTGATCTATGATAACCCCAAGGTCTCTTACTGTGGGTTGGGGTGTTATGACGTTGAAAGCTGGATCGTTGGAGATCGGTGGTTTGGGAGGGAGGTGAGGGGAAATAAGGAGCAGCTCTGTTTTGGAGGAGTTTAGAGCGAGGTGGATGTTGGTGAGGAAGTCATTTATGTTGGCAAGACATGTGTTCCAGAAGGCAAGGGCATCTGAGAGAGAATTGTGAATGGGAATGACGATTTGAACGTCATCTGCATAGAGGTAGAATTTGAGGCCGAGGTCTGTAAGGAGCTGACATAGAGGTGTGAGATAAATGTTGAAAAGGGTGGAGGAGAGGGAGGAGCCTTGTGGGACACCTTGAGACAAGGGGTAGAGTGTGGAGTTGGCGTTTCCTATCTTGACGGAGAACTTTCTGTTAGATAAGTAGGATTTAAACCATAGTAGGGCTAGGCCTGAGATGCCTATTTCAGATAGCCGGTTGATGAGGAGGTTGTGGTTGATGGTATCAAAGGCAGCTGAGATGTCGAGTAGGGCGAGGAGGTAACAGTTGCCTCGGTCCATGCCTATGAGTAAGTGGTCCGTGAGGGAGAGCAGGAGGGTTTCTGTATTGAGGTATTTACGGAAGCCGTATTGGGCTGGATGCAGAATGTTGTTGCTTTCTAGATATTCTGTAAGTTGGATGTTTACAATCTTTTCCATAATTTTGGATAGGAAGGGCAGGTTAGAGATAGGGCGGAAGTTAGCGGGGTCTTTAGGGTCTAGTGTTGGTTTTTTTAGGAGGGGCTTGACAATAGCTTGTTTGAGAGCATCTGGGACAGAGCCTGAAGAGAGGGAGGAGTTTATGATGTCTGCGATGGGTTTGGATATAGTATTCGGGATGGAGAGGAGGGAATTTGTGGGAATGGTGTCTGAAGGGTGGGAAGCTGGTTTGAGTTTTCTGAGAATAGATTCCACTTCTTTAGCGGAAGTCAGGTCAAGGGTTTGGAGGGTGGGTGAAGTGGGGGGAGGTTGGAGGGAGGGGGAAGGGGAAGGTTGGAGGGAGGGGGAAGGGGAGGTAGATGGAGAAGGGTGTTGAAATCTGCGGAGGATGTTGGTGATTTTTGTGAGGAAATACTGGGCGATTTCTTCGCTCTTAGTGGAGGCATCATTCTCAGGGATAGTGGGCTGAGAGGTTTTGGTGAGGTTGGCAACATAATTGAAAAGGGCTTTCGGGTTGTACACATGCGTCGTTTACAATGGGGTCTGAAGTCCAAATAGAGCCAGTTCTGCAAACCTCTCTCCACTCCCATCACCCTCATGTTCAGCATGGAACAGGATTTGGAGTGGTGGCTAACACCATCGGCACTCACGATAGGAGCACCTCTAAGGCCCCCAGTATATCATAGTGCCTTGCTCATCTTGCAGAAGTGTGGCAGGAGCTCCCGCATGATTAAGATGGACATTGAGTCCACCTTTCACTTGTTTCCGGTCTGCTCAGATTATTTCTCCCTCCTGGGTTTAAAATTCATGGGTTCCTACTCCTTTCACAAGTGCATACCAATGGGCTGCTCCATCTTGTGTGCCTATTTTGAGATGTTCAGCTCGTTTTTACACTGGGTGGTAACCCACCAAGGAGAAGCTGATTCCATTTTCCACTACCTGGATGATTTCCTGATTGTGGGCCCAGGTGGTTCACCTGTCTGTGACAGGCTATTCCGGCTCTTCCAGACAGTAGGAGGCAAGTTTGGCATCCCCTTGGCTGCTGACAAATCTCAAACCCCCTCTGCCACTCTAAAGTTCCCGGGGAAAGAGATGGATTCCCAAGGGTATGGTATGATGAGATAGTGGCCTTGGCAGGCCTCTCAAAAGATGTTTCCCTTTCTCCAAAGCATTCTCTGAAGCAAATGTATTCCTTAATCGGAAGCCTAGAAACACCCCAATGGGCAGGGTGTTTCTCTAGCGCCTCATCCTGTCAACAATTGCATACAGAGTGATCATCACGATATTAGATTCACTGAAGCAATGTGTGAGGACCCCAGTGTGAGGATCTGCATTCCAGGAAGACTTCAACGGGGTCACTGTTTGGTTTCCTCCACCGATTTCTATCACTTATCTCACATTTATTTATTTATTTTGGATTTTTATATACCGACATTCTTACATTACATGTAAATCATACCGGTTTACATAGAACAAAAAACAGCTGGAGAATAATTCCATAGTCTGATACAGTGAACAATTACAAATTAAACTTGTTAACAAACTAAAAAGGGTACATAACTTGGAAAAGGTTTATATAACAGAAAATGTACAAAAAAAGATATTAAATGAGGCACCAAGGGTTGCACGAAGGGGAGCACAAAGGGGAAAACCCCTTTGTCGCACCCCTTCGTCACGCGACGCACGGCGCGCGGCGTCTGGTGGTGAGGCGCTTTTCAACCGCCAACGAAGGTCTCCGTGACGTCGTGGGAGGGGGCATGGTCTCTCTCTCTCGCGATGTCATCTCACCTCCCGATGTTATAGTTGCCTCTCAGTTCCTTTTCTTTTTTTTTTTAACTTTTGAAGATGGAAATTAAAGTTACTGCGGGGGCCCTAGATGTAAATGGGCCTCCCCGCTCGCCCGCGCCTGGCGGCAAGGCGCCCCTCAACCGATGACAAAGGTCTCCATGACGTCATGGGAGGGGGCGTTGTCTCTCTCTCTCGCGATGTCATCTCACCTCCCGATGTTATAGTTGCCTCTCAGTTCCTTTTTTTTTTTTTTTAACTTTTGAAGATGGAAATTAAAGTTACTGCGGGGGCCCTAGATGTAAATGGGCCTCCCCGCTCGCCTGCGCCTGGCGGCAAGGCACCCCTCAACCACCGACGAAGGTCTCCGTGATGTCGTGGGAGGGGGCGTGGTCTCTCTCTCTCGCGATGTCATCTCACCTCCCGATGTTATAGTTGTTACATTGTTCTCCAAAGCCACTGGGTCCACCTGGTTTGGGGTGTACTTCCAAGGCTCTTGGTGCACCAGTGCTTGGCCATCAGACTGGGTACGGAGGGGTGTCATAGAGAGGATCAATTTCCTGGAACTTTTTCCCATTGTGGTAGCTCTCCATATTTTGCAATCCGAATTGAGCAATAGCAGAGTGGTGTTCTGGTGTGACAATTCTGCTGTAGTAGATGCCATAAATTCCCAGGCTGCCAAATGCCCACTTATGGCTGAGCTCCTGCATGAATTTGTGCTGACATGCCTAAAGCTGAACATCACAGCTAGGTCTCACCATGTTCTGCGGGTTCATAATGAGATTGCCAATTGACTTTCTTATTTAAGTGGTCCCATTTCTGAGTTGGCCCTAGAGGCAGACAACTGGTGCCAGCATACATCTGGTCCTGTGGAACAATGAAGTATTCAAATTGATGCAATGGTCCATAGCCTCTGGAAAATGGAAGGCCTACACAAGGAGTTGATTGGGAGAGGTTGGAGAGGAGGGGCCATTCCAGAGGACTTAATGATAGACTACATCATTGCACATAAGAGCACGGGAATGTCCTGGGGTAGCATTAAATCTCATTTGGTTGGGCAGGCCTTTTTGGTTAAACTGTGAGGATCACCTAACCCCGCCATTTACTTTGTGGCCTATTTGTGGGCTGGGCTTGAAGTGAGACTATCGCAGCTGTGGCATACTATCCCTGACATAGCTTCTTTTATTTACAAGGTGCTCCTCTTTTGCCCTTTCTTTAGCCTGGCCTTTTTGTGGCACTGATGGTGGGGAAGTTGGTGTCGGCCATGCACTGGGTATCCAACTGGACCGGCTTACCGTTGTCAGCGGTGGCAGTGTCCAGCAACAGGTATAGTGCTCTGCTATTCAAAGGTCCAAGATCGACAATCTTGGTAAAGGCCAGAGATTGGTCCTGTCTGACATCCATGAGTTGTCTACTTATCCTATTAAAAATGCAGGCTACCTGGCATCTCAACTGGCAGGTGGATACCACTTCTCAGGCAATGACGATCTCCACCTCCTTAGCTGTTTTCAATTTACTGCAGTCTTCCAGAAGACACTTGTGATTTACAAGCTGAATTTTACGGTCTACACTCCTTTAGAAGTGGAGTGGCCAGTACTGCAGTGACATAAGGCCTTCCGTTTCATGCCAGTGTTTGGGCAGATGGGGTTCTGTGGTCTACATTTCCTACATATAGCATGCGGATGGCACCCTGGGAAGTGCTTGCATTTAACCTGCGGTTACTTTTATTAGTCGTCATAGGTGTACCTGAGAGGCCCAAGATGGTATAGTTCCTAGGTCACTCGTTCGTTTCCTGGACTGAAAATGCCATGCATAGGCAGAAACCCCTCAGTTGGTGGCAGTCCGACGCGCAACACTGGAAAGCACAGTGGTTTGGCAAACCAGGCATGTGCTAGTCAGAGCTGGTTCCCTTCGTATGGTGGCTGTTACCTGACCTTCTGGAGCCCGGTGATCATCCAACGACATTGGTAGATACCCCTCATGCTACATTCTGCTTAAGACTATAATCTGTGACCTAGCCCTCATTGCTTTGTGGCTATCATGGGTTACTTTGCTATGGTCGGAGATCATTCCCCATTTTAAGTTTGCACATAAGACAATTGTGGTCAAGGAGGGTAGCCACAGTTAACAGACAGATAGACAAGGCAGTTTCCCTACTGGTAGGCGGGAGGCTCCCATTCACTTTGACTGGGTGGTTGTCTCTTGTGCCAACCTGTATGAGGATGGGGTTAACCTGTCCAACTTTGGCATGAGATTGTTTCTATACTCGCTTTCAAAGCTTTATTAGCTATATACCTGTACTCATGTAATCTGGTTATATTCTAAAAAAATAAAAGAGGTGGAGGAGGTGGGAGGATTTTAGAATTGTGGCCGTGGTTGGGTTGAGGGTTGTGCCTTCCTTGCAGACACAGGCACTTGTGATCTGATGAGCAAGGATTAACTTTGGCCAGTGTCTGAGCCTCTGAGGAGGGGGAACATGCTGCTGGGAAAGAAGTGGTTCCAAACAGACCACCTTTGCAAGACGTATGAGATGGAGCTACAACTTGGCATTCCACTTGCAAGACAAAGCAAGACAAGGCAGTCCTTGGAAATACTGCCCAGGGGCAGGATTGACCCCATCACTCAACATGGGGCCAATGATGGATCGGCAAGTGGTGGCTCAGGGCTCATGCCCCTGGTAGTGATTCTGTGGGACCGGGCGATGGTCTTGGCTTTGCTGCGGTGCATTATTGGCGGGGAGGGGAAGAAGGGAGGGTAAAGTGGTATATATGTTGAGGCTCCGCACCTTAGGTTTGTAGTTGTGTATAAAGTATAAAGTCAATAAAGCTGCAGCCATACTTTTCCAAATGTGAATCAAGATGTTTCCCCTTGTTGTAAACTGAGTGTATATGTCGGGGTTGAGGCTGGGGGGGGGGGGGTATGGAAAGGTGAGAGATGGGGGCGACAATGTTCCTGGTGCTCTGGTTAACGGGCAGCTGCTGCCCCAACTGGCTTTACCTGCATTGAGTGGGCTGGCACTGCTAGTAATGGGATGACTAGGGCCTTCTCACCATGGGTAGCATGTGCTGCCACATCACTCACCAGGTGGGTTGGAGGGCATCAAGAGTCTGGTGGCATGATTTATTTATTTAGTTAGTTGTTTGTTTGTTTTTCTATACCGATGTTCAACTAGTGTTATCACACCGGTTTACATAGTAACAAGGAATCCAGGAGCTCAGGCCTTGCTATGCAGCATGGATTAGAGGTGGTGGGGAGTGGAAGGAGAGGCTCAATGCAACATCATGTTTCCCCTACTGTCTCAGCATAGGTATTACAATACTGAGGGAAATAAATCACAAATCGGTTCCCCAATATACACAATCACCCCACACAAAAGGAGAACCTTAACTATTAATATCATATATAATTTTAAAAAACATTTATTAAGAATAATACATCCTAATACAACCCCCTAAATACATACAATATAATCAGCCACACATTAAAACTGATTATATTGATTGGCTGATTATATTGTATGTATTTAGGGGGTTGTATTAGGATGTATTATTCTTAATAAATGTTTTTTAAAATTATATATGATATTAATAGTTAAGGTTCTCCTTTTGTGTGGGGTGATTCAGCATAGGTATGGCAACCACAATGAGGTAGCTGTGTTGCATGCTGCAAACTCTCAGCAGCATGTGTGGCTGCATTCTGATGTCAGTGCTGACAGGGATCTGAGGATTGGTCAGCTGGTGATGTCAGGGACAGGGACTGCAAGGGGTTTTAAATCTTGGTTGCAGCGATCTCCCTTTTGAAATCACTGCCACCAGCCGGCTGTTCATGTCCTACCCTCCCTGTCCCATTCAAACAGCCAGGGGTTATCCTTCTGTGTAGGTATCTGGTTTTATATTCGTATTAGATAATGCCTGTATTAGATAGCATTGTCACAGCGAGTGTCTGAACCTCTGGGGAGGAGAAAATACTGCTGGGCCAGTGTTGGTTCCAAACAGACCACCTTTGCAAGGAGCATGAGTTGGCGCTACAGCTCGGCTTTCTCCTGGCAAGACCTTGCAAGACATGGCAAACCTTGGATGCACTGCCAGGGGCAGGTTCGACATCACTCGATATGGGGCCAATGATGGATCACAAAGTGGTGGCTTGTGGCCCTTGTTGTAGGACCAGGCAATGGGCTTGGCCTGAAACTGGTCCATTATTGGAAGAGTAGAGTGTGGGTGGTAAGGCAGTACATATGTTGAGATTCAGCACCTGAGGTTCATAGTTGTGTTATTGTTAAGGTTAATAAAGCTGTGGCAATACATTTCCAAAAGTGAATCAAGGTGTTGTTCCTTCTTGTTGACTGTATATCTAGGGAGGAGCGGAGTAGGGGAGGAGGCAAGTGCCAGAGGTGTCAATGGTCCTGCTGTTCAGTTGTTATGCATGTGAAGTTTTGTTAACCACTTTAATTGTCTTTGGACAAATTATGCAGTATATAATTGTTTTTTAAATAAATACATACATATATACTTTATGCCTTGTGGGTTTCAATGCTTCTACATTCTGTATGATAGCCTGTACTATTTGCCTCTGTGCTTTATATCATAACCTACACTCTGTCTCGGGGGCTTTGCTACATCCATGATGTTTGGTACAGCAAACGCATTACCTTTTGATGTTGCTGATGTGTTCAAGCTGTTTGGGCTACCCCACACTGTATGGCTTGGGGGTTTTAATGCTTCCACACAGTTTTTTATAGTCCCCACTATTTGCCTTGGTGGGTTTGGATGCCTCTGTGCTGTTTTGAATACCACACATTCTACCTCTTGGGGGTTCTGATGCCTCCTTGGCATTTGCAATACCACAGACTCTATGCCTTCAGGGTTATGACATCTCTATGCTGTTTGCTATACCATGCACTGTACCTCTTGCAGCTTTTGAAGTGTCCATGCTGTTTGTGATTGGTATCACTCTATGTCTTGAGAGTTGAGATACATCTATTCTTTTTCTATACCATACACTCTACCTCTTTTGGATGTCATTACTTCTGTGCATATTGTTGCATCTGTGCTGCTTGTGAGGTTATTTTGCCTCCATGTTATTTGGTATAAAACATGCTCAGATTCTTGGTGGTTTTGATGGCTCCTTGCAGCTTGTGATACCCCACACTTTACACATTTGGGGGTAGAGATGCATCTGTGCTGTTTTTATACCACACGCTCCACCTCTTCAGTGCTTTAACATGTCTGGCTATTTGTGATACCCCACACTAAATGCCTAGCATGTTTTGTTGCTATATGGTCTTTAAACCTCACAATGTGTGAGATGAGCATAGAGGACATGTTAGCTCCATCAGGGTTGAAGACCACAGGGCCATTATAAGAGGGGGAGCTGAAGAATGGGCATGTATAGGTTTCAGCTTTAGAACTCCTGCTCTCTTTCCCCAGCAAATGAGGTATAAAGTGGCAGCAGCAGTGGAGGAGGAGTAAAAGGCCCTGTGGATCCTGCCTGCGGGGGTTGCACGAGTGTGTGAATGGGAGCCTGCTTGGGATGGGGATGGGGTGGGGACAAATGCTTGGGATGGGGATGGGGTGGGGACAAATGCTAAAGTGTTCCAAGAAAATTACATATACATGTCGACCTGAAGTAGCAATAATGTATATCTATATAAATAAAAATGTAAAATAGTTTGGATGTAATCGATAATCTCAGAAACTACTGCACCATTTGCTTTCAAATTTGGACACAACCTTGCTTTCACTTTCGGCAAGGTTCTACTCTATCTAGATTACATAGATGTCACACGGTTACAGATAAAAACATGTTTTTACATGTGTGTGGGGAAAACAGTGACATCTGTTGGACAGACATGCAACATACGCTATCTACCTTGGGAAATGAAGCTGCTGTACTGCGCATGCACGGGCGGGAGCACACATCAGGCACAGCGGGACCAACATGGTGCTGGGAGGGGCAGCAGTGGTGCACGTCGGGCACAGTGGGACCAACATGGCGCTGGGAGGAGTAGCTGCGGCGGACCGACGGCGATATCAGGCATGGTGGTGTTGGCCGGCCGAACTTCGACACCTGGGAGGAGATGCGGCTGTGATCTGGTACGGCTCACGTGCACGACAGGGAGGGATCCTCGCTGACCTCGCATCTTTGGGAGCAGGCCACGCAGAACCGCACAAGAGGGAGAGGGTTGGGGGGGGATCAGCTGGGAGGGCATTGCGAGCGGGAGGGGATCAGAGTCAGGGAAGGAGATTCAGAGAGGGTGGGCTGTCACTGACGAAAGTGTAGGGAGTAGGCGGGGAGAGGTGACAGTGAGGGGAGAGAGAATGAAGGGGGCGGTGAGTGTCAGGGGAGAGACACAGAGGGGAGAAGTGAGTGTGAGGGGTGAGAGTTGGAGTGGGGACAGGGGAGTGAAGGGGGGGTTAGTGACCAAAGGGGGAGGGGTGAGTGTGAGGGGAGAGAGTTGGAGTGGGGACAGGGGAGTGAAGGGGGGTGAGTGACTAAGGGGGAGGAGGATGTGTGACTGAGGTATATGAGCGAGGGGAAGGGGAAGGGGGGGAAAAGAACCTGACTCTGCCACTGCAACGCGTGGCCAGGTACCACTAGTATTGTATATAGATGCTTTTTTTTTTACAAAACCATTTTTTTATTTGCATAAACATATGAAAACCAAATACAAAAATACCATACAACTACATGTGTAAGTTATACCTAATAAAAGGAGACTATCATAGCGTTTTATATACAATAAACATTTTATGTGATAGTGAAAAACTTACAAAATGTCAATAGCCACAATGTATCTTGCATCAACCAATACTTATGTAATTGAAGGAGGGTATGCTGTGTTTAAGCCAGCATTCAGTCATATTTTTTGACATGTGAGTTCTTCATTACTCCGTTCATAATATAATAGCAAATCCTCTTGCCCTTTTTGTTCCGCCATGACTGCTTTCTTCAGGGGGAAGATCGCTGCTGCATTGAGGACCTTTATTGCTAAAAAGGCAATAAGTCAATGTGTATACAACCAATATGATATTTTAATGTTATTTAAAAAACATTCTTTATGAATTTTAAAACAGGACTTACACTCCCTGACATCTTATGTGCTGCAATAGTCTAGTAAGAACAATTTGCAAAGAGATGTTGCTATAGAAGAAGCATCGTTCACATAGACAATCTCCAGGAGGTTGAAATAATCTACAACCAAGTTTTACAATTAGAGCTTAGAAAAGCTCAAATTAAGACACAGACTGTGTCATGGTTTATAATGCTAGACCATTAGAAACAATAACATAACAAAAGGTAAAAGCTATCTGAACGGAGCCTACCTCAGTCTTCCTGCCACTATTGTTTGCAGCAGTGGAAGATCATATGGGATGCCAGTAAAGGAATGCTGCCTGCACGAAAAGGGTGAAAGCACAGTGACATAGTATTGACGGCAGAAAAAGACCAAATGATCCATCTAGTCTGCCCAGCAAGTTTCCTATGATAGCAACTGCTGCTCTGTGCAGGTTACCCCCATGTTTCTGTTATGTTTCAGTTAAGGGTAGTAACTGCTGTTACTAGCAACAGTAACATGGAATAGACTTAGTTTTTGGGTACTTGCCATGTTCTTGTGGCCTGGATTGGCCACTGTTGGAAACAGGATGCTGGGCTTGATGGACCCTTGGTCTGATCCAGTATGGCATGTTCTTATGTTCATAAAACAAGGCCTTGTGACCCATTTAAATACACCTGAGACGTTGTCAAGAAACTGCTGAGTCACTTACTAGTAGCTTAATGTAAACCATAAAAATAGAATGAGAGACAAGAGCTTCCACAATAAAAATCTATAAAAAGGCTTCCATTCAATAACTGCATTAAGACCATCTGGAGCAGAGGTCTTCCTCTTAACAATAATTTCTTGCTTACGACGTTGCAGCTGCATAGATATAGTCCCACCTCTGGCAGAGTGTAAACATTGTATGCCAAAAAAGGTGAGTTCTCTTAGTGAATGGTTACATGCTAGCCAGTGTTTTACAATAGGATGGCTGGACCCAAACAGCATGGATTTACCAGGGGAAGGTCCTGTCAGAAAAATCTGATTGATTTTTTTTGATTGGGTGACTAAAGAATTCAATAGAGGAAGAGTGCTCGATGTGATCTACTTGGATTTCAGCAAAGCTTATGATACGGTCCCACATAGGAGGCTTGTGATTAAAATGAGAAGCTTGGGAGTGCGCGCCAAGGTGGTGGCGTGTCTTACAAACTGGTTGACCACTGTACTGCAATCCCTCATTTTTTTGAAAGTTGCTTATTGTAATGCCCTTCTCCTAGGCCTACCCAAAACTACCATTCTACCACTACAAATGCTTCAGAATGCAGCAGCACGCATTCTCACCAACACCAGAAAATCGGAACATATTACTCCCATACTCAGAGATCTGCACTGGCTCCCCATTGCGCAGAGAATCATGTTCAAAACCTTATCTCTAATACACAAGACCCTACACAATGAAAACATGACATGGTTCAATAATGAACTTTACTTCCACAAACACTCCAGATCCCCTAGAACACAACATGCAGCCACCCTACATACCCCCACACATAAAACCACCACTCTTGAGTCAACTAGGAAGCGTGCGATAACCATAGCCGGACCAAACTATTGGAACAATATGACACCGGAGTTACGGCAAGAAACATGCCCAATAAAATTTAAGCAAAAACTGAAAACATGGCTTTTCCTACAGGCTTATACTTAACCCTTACGCTCTCCTCTCTCCCTTACTCCTACAGCCTTGCCCACTAATGTACTTAAATGTACATCCCCTATTTCTTTCTCAGCACACTTAACTTTTTGTTGACAATTATTCATATCGATTGTATATAAGACTTCTATCCCATTTCTTTCTCTCATACCCAGCTTTTCTCTTTTCCAATTGTGTTTTATAAAATTCATTCTATTTATAGACTTATAAATTCAGTGAGATAACAATTTGCTTTGTACCACTATATTATTTTTCCCTTTCATTGTTCCACTGTTCTCTCCCCTCCCCCCCAGTTAACAAGTTTATTGTAAAGCACTATTGCATATGTTCGTTAACAAGTTTATTGTAAAGTTTATTGTTTATTGTTTTTTGTAAAGCACTGTTGCACATGTTCGTTCTATTTGGCACAGCTGCAGTGTTTCTGTTAATTGTGAACCGATGTGAGGTTACTAAACAAATGTCGGTATATAAAAACTGGAAATAAAATAAATAAAAATAATAAGACAGCATGAAATGGTAAATGGTACCTACTCTGAAGACGAAGTGATGTTAAGTGGAGTGCTGCAAGGATTGGTGTTGGGACCGGTCCTGTCCAATATCTTTGTGAGCAACATTTCGGAAGGGATAGAAAGTAAACTTTGTCTATTTGCGGATGATACTAAGATCTGCAACAGAGTGGACATGCCGGACTGGAGTAGAGAGAATGAGATGTGATTTAAGGAAGCTTGAACAGTGGTCAAAGATATGCCAGCTGGGTTCAATGCCAAGAAGTGCAGAGTCCTGCATTTGCGGTGTGGTAATCCAAAAGAGCTGAATGTCTTCGGAGGTGAAGGGCTGTTGTGCACGGAGCAAGAGAGGGACTTTGATGTAATAGTGTCAAGTGATCTGAAGACCGGGAAGCAATATGACAAGGCGATAGCTAAAGCCAGAAGAATGCTGAGCTGCACAGAGAGAGGAATAACCATTAAGAAAAAGGAAGTGATAATCCCTTTTTACTGGTCCTTGGTGAGGCCTCACCTGGAGTACTGTGTTCAGTACTGGAGACCTTATCTCATAAAGGACAGAGACAGGATGGAGGCATCCAGAGAAGGGCGAAAAAATGGTGGGGGGTCTCCATCACATGATTTATGAAGAGAGGTTGAAGCACCTAAATATGTATATCCTGGAAGAGAGGAGGTGCAGGGGGGATATGATACTTTTTCCATTGAAATATGAAACTTTTTTCCATTGATAAGAAATCAGTAGATCTAGGAGTCACATAATGAAACTCCAGGGAGGACGATTCAGAACAAACATCAGAGAATATTTCTTCACAGAGAGGGTGGTGGAGGCCTGGAATGCCCTTCCAGAGGAGGTGGTGAAGACAAAAATGGTGAAAGATTTCAAAGGGGCATGGGATAAGCACTGTGGATCCCTAAAAGCCAGAGGATGGAAGTGAGGAAAAGAATGCATGGGGGTAAGTTGCTGGTGTGGCGGTTATTTATTTATTTATTTCAATCTATATGTTTCAGTCGGACACTGCAGGCGAGGTGGTGGACCCTTGGGCAGGCCTAGTTAGAGAGATGGGATAGGCCGGGAGGCGGAGCCACAGGTAGAGAGTGTTCACCCGGGAACCAGGAACCCCCCAGGAGGAGCCCGTAGGGCACTGGGACCACGGGACTTGGCGAATAGACAGAGAGTCCAGAGGCAGGGGTGGCCTTAGGCCGGGACCAGAGTGAGCAGGAAAGACAGGAAGTCCAAAGTATTCTGGAAGCAGGGAACCGGCTGTACAGGGCCGAGGGCCAGCTGAAGACAGGGCAGCGTGCGGCAGCGGAACTGTGGCAAATCAGAGCTGAAGCAGGCTGTAGGCTGAAGCGGAGTTTGTAGCAAACCGGAGCTGAAGCAGGCTGTAGGCTGAAGCGGAGTCTGTAGCAAACCGGAGCTGAAGCAGACTGTAGGCTGAAGCGGAGTCTGTAGCAAACCGGAGCTGAAGCAGGCTGTAGGCTGAAGCGGAGTCTGTAGCAAACCGGAGCTGAAGCAGACTGTAGGCTGAAGCGGAGTCTGTAGCAAACCGGAGCTGAAGCAGGCTGTAGGCTGAAGCGGAGTCTGTAGCAAACTGGAGCTGAAGCAGGCTGTAGGCTGAAGCAGAGTCTGTAGCAAACCGGAGCTGAAGCAGGCTGTAGGCTGAAGCGGAGTCTGTAGCAAACCGGAGCTGAAGCAAGCTGTAGGCTGAAGTGGAGTCTGTAGCAAACCAGGGTCAGAGGCAGGCAGCGGGCTGAAGCGGAGTCGGAAGCAAATCAGGGTCAGAGGCAGGCAGCAAGCTGAAGCGGAGTCGGAAGCAAACCAGGGTCAGAGGCAGGCAGCAGGCTGAAGCGGAGTCGGAAGCAAACCAAAGTCAGAAGCAGGAGACATGGAATCACCAGGAACGCAACTAAGACCAACTATGCAGTTGTGAACCTCGTTGCAAGGGAATGAGAGAGAGTCTGGGCACCGTTTATATCGGAACTTGGGCGTGACGTCAGCAGCATGGGCGAGGCCAGGCTTCTGGGCGATGAGCGCTCAAGACGGGCGTCCTCGCGCGCGCGAGACGGAGGAGAAGCAGGCACGTAATGGCAGCCGCTACATGGAGTGAGAGAAGCCCCCGGAGTCCAGCGCAGGCGAAACGCGGCGATTCCTGAAGCGGAGGTAGGCAGGGTTGAGCCCTGAGCGGAGGGAAGCGGTGGAGACCGCAACAGTACCCCCCCCTTTACGACCCCTCTTGAGAGGCCCGGGTTTCTCTGGGTGATCCTGATGGAACTGCTGCAACAAAGATTTGTCCAAAATGTTGCGGCTGGGCTCCCAAGTGTTTTCCTCATCACCACAACCTTCCCAAGCGAGTAGGTACTCCCACCTACGATTGTGGAAGCGAACGTCCAGGACCTCGCGTACCTGGTAGGTGGGATCATTGTTGATGATGAAGAAGCTGGCGGCTTGCGGAGACAGCGGGAGAGGACTATGGGCTTAAGCAAGGACACGTGGAAGACATTGTGGATTCGAAGTGAGGATGGCAGTCTCAGCCGATACGAAACTATCTCCACTCTCTCAGCTACCTGGAATGGCCCACAAAATCTGGGCGCAAATTTTCGTGAGGGGAGGCGGAGACGTATGTTCTTGGTGCTAAGCCAGACCCGGTCCCCTGGCTGGTAGGTAGGAGCTGGTCGTCGGTGGCGGTCGGTCGCCTGTTTGGCGGAAGAGGCTGAGCGGAGTTACTTGTTCTGGGTTCATTGCCACAATGTCTGTAGCTGGCGTGCTGTCAACTGGGCGGCTGGTGAGGTGCTAGGGACAGCGAGTGGCAGTGGAGGTCTCAGCTGTTTTCCGTAAACTAGCTGGAATGGTGATAGCCCGGTGGCTGCGTGTGCTTGATTGTTATAGGCAAACTCGGCCCAGGGCAGTAGCGCCGACCAGTTGTCTTGTCTTTCATTGGTGAAGGCTCGAAGGTAGGTTTTCAGGGTCCGATTCATCCTTTCGGACTGTCCGTTACTCTGTGGGTGGAAAGCTGTAGAGAAGCTGAGTTTTACCTTGAAGCACTTGCAGAGAGCCCTCCAATAGCGTGCAACAAACTGGGGTCCCCGGTCAGACACAATATCCTGTGGAAGGCCGTGTAGCCTAAAAATATGCTGGGCAAAGAGGAGAGCCAGCTCGGGCACCGAAGGCAGCTTGGGCAGCGGGACTAGGTGCACCATTTTCGAGAAACGGTCGACGGTAACCCAGATAACCGTTTGACCGCGAGACATGGGTAAGTCCACCATGAAGTCTGTAGCGAGGTGGGTCCAGGGCTCTGTGGGAACTGGCAGCGGTTGTAAGAGACCACATGGGGCACCAGGACTGGGTTTTTGACGGGCGCAGGTGGGACAGGAACTCATGTAGGTGCGTACATCTCGTCGGATGTTGGACCACCAGTAGAAACGGTTGATGAGTTCCAGGGTTCTCTCGCGCCCTGCGTGTCCTCCAGTGAGGGAGTCATGAGCCCAGCGTAGTGTCTTTAAACGATCTCGTCGAGGAACCACAGTCCTATCTTGGGAGAGGACTGTCAAAGCAGACAGGCAAATCTTACTAGGGTCGAGGATATACTGAGGAGGTTCTTGATCCTCCTCGGAAAAGGAAGTCCGGGAGAGAGCATCAGCTCGGAGATTCTTGGCTGCCGGTTGGTATTGTAAGATAAAATCAAAGCGGCTGAAAAACAAGGCCCAGCGGGCCTGAGATAAGAATTCTAAGTTTTTGTGGTCCGTATACACGGTGGTCGTGTGTCGAGCCCCCTCGAGCCATTGCCTCCACTCTTCAAAAGCAAGCTTGATTAATCTCGGCAGAGGAAAACTTCCTGGAGAAGTAGGAACAGGGGAGGAGCTTTCCAGAGTTGGAGTGTTGACTGAGGACTGCCCCGACGGCAATGCTGGAAGCGTCGACTTCTACAATAAATGGTCTGGTGGGATCTGGGTGACGGAGACAGCTGTCCGAGAGGAAAGCTTCTTTCAAGTTGGTAAAGGCTGCAACTGCAGTGTCAGGCCAATTCTTGGCGTCGGCTCCCTTGCGGGTCAGGGCCGTAAGAGGAGCGACTCGGTGTGAGTACTGAGGAATAAAATGTCTGTAGAAGTTGGCAAAGCCTAGGAACCTCTGGAGAGCCTTGAGCCCCTTGGGTTGTGGCCACCTAGTTATGGCAGCAACTTTTTCAGGGTCCATTCGAAAGCCAGTGGAGGAGATGATGTATCCGAGGAAGGGCAGAGTCTCAGCCTCAAAAACGCATTTTTCGAGCTTGGCGTACAAGTGGTTATCTCGGAGGGCCTGCAGAACTTGTGCAACGTGGGGACGATGGGTCTCCAGATCCTTGGAGAAGATGAGCACGTCATCTAGGTAGACGATGATATGTGAGTGGAGCATGTTGCGTAGGACCTCGTTCATGAGGTTCTGGAAGATGGCTGGGGCGTTGCAGAGACCAAGGGGCATTACTAGGTACTCGTAATGCCCGTCCCTGGTTTTAAAGGCCGTCTTCCACTCGTCCCCGGGGAGAATGCGAACCAGGTTATAGGCCCCTCGGAGGTCTAGCTTGGTAAAGATGCGTGCTCCCTGAAGGTGGTCCAAGAGCTCAGGGATCAGAGGTAGCGGATACCGATCTCGCTTGGTAATGGCATTCAAGCCACGATAGTCTATACATGGCCGGAGGGAGCCATCCTTCTTGGCCACGAAGAAGAAACCGGCTCTGGCAGGCGAGCGAGAAGGGCGGATAAAGCCCTTGGCTAGGTTCTCAGTCACATATTGGGACATGGCAGTGGTCTCTGGTAAAGACAAAGGATACACCCGGCCACGGGGAGGCGTGGTCCCTGGCAGCAAGTCAATCGGACAATCAAAAGGCCGGTGTTGAGGGAGTATCTCAGCCATCTCTTTGGAAAAAACGTCAGCAAAGCCCTGATATGGTTCGGGCAGCAGAAGTGAGGAGCAGAGGTGCAAGGGTTTGGGTGGTCGAGGGAGATGTAAGCAATGTTCAAAACAAAAGGGACTCCATCGGACCAGCTGAAAGTTATCCCACTGTATTAGGGGCGAGTGTTGACGCAACCAGGGTAGTCCAAGAACCAAGGGATGCACAGCTCATTCCAGGACTAGCAGTGAGATCTCCTCCGAATGGAATAGTCCTGTTTGGAGAGTCAAGGGGACCGTGGAGCAGGTGATGAGTCCAGGGAGTAGGGTGCCCTGGATTGAAGAAATCCGCAGAGGAGGAACCTTCTGTAGTGTGGGTAGAGATAGCTGATTCACCAGGTCGGCCACAATGAAATTCCCCTCGGCACCAGATTCGATGAAAGCACGGATCTGGAGTTCCCCACCGGGGTATTTCAGAGTTACTGGCAAGGTACATAGAGGAGCTGATCCTGTAGCGCCTAGGTGTAGCTCCTCGATATAACCTAGGCATGGTCGTTTCCCGGATGTTCCGGGCAATTGGCGAGGAAGTGACCCTTGCCTCCGCAATAGAGACAAAGGCCTAGCGAGCGACATCTCCTCCTTTCCTCCGGGGTCAGTGGGGATCTACCCAATTGCATGGGTTCCCCACTGCTGACAGGAGCCGGGAGGACCTTAGGAGCCAGAGCTCTGGAGGCAGTGGATGTCTGTGGAAATGCCTTTCAATAGGCGCGGTCTCTTTATCCCGCTGCTGAAGGCGGTGATTCACCCTGCCAGCGATATCAATCAAGTCATTTAGGTCTTCCGGGAGGTCCCGACCTGCTAACTCATCCTTGATGCGACTAGCAAGTCCCTCGAGGAAGATTCCCCTGAGGCAGTCATCTCGCCAGCCAACTTCCATGGCCAGCGTGCGAAAGTCTATGGTGTATTCGGCCACCGGGCGATTCCCTTGCCTGAGGTGCAAGAGTTCTGAGGCCGCTGTGGTCTGGCGTGCAGGGTCATCGAAAGTGAGGCGAAAGTTAAGGACAAATTCCTGTAGATTCTGTAGCAAGGGATCCTGACGCTCCCACATGGGTGAAGCCCAGTCGAGGGCCTTACCATCTAGTAGAGAGAATATAAACGCTACTTTAACAGCGTCTGAGGGGAAATGCGCAGGCAAGAGAGCAAAACGCACGTAGCACTGATTTATAAAACCACGGCATGTCTTGATATCTCCGGCATACCGGGTAGGCTTGGGTAACTGAGTCACTAAAGCTGAACTGGGTGCCGGTGCCGGCGGAAGGACTGGAGGCGGTTCCGGAGGAGAGGCCTCCAGACGAGAGACCAGTTGTTCCACAGTAGCAGCGAGTGTGTCGATACAGTGCTGTTGCTGCTGGAGGCGCTGTGCCATCCCTGGAATGGCCTGCAGGCTTGGGGCCTCCGCCGAGTCCATGGCCTTGCAAACTGTTGCAGTCGGACACTGCAGGCGAGGTGGTGGACCCTTGGGCAGGCCTAGTTAGAGAGATGGGATAGGCCGGGAGGCGGAGCCACAGGTAGAGAGTGTTCACCCGGGAACCAGGAACCCCCCAGGAGGAGCGCGTAGGGCACTGGAACCACGGGACTTGGTGAATAGACAGAGAGTCCAGAGGCAGAGGTGGCCTTAGGCCAGGACCAGAGTGAGCAGGAAAGACAGGAAGTCCAAAGTAGGGGTGTGCATTCGTTTTCACCGCATATGTAAAACGCAACTTATTTTTTTTTAACTTAAAAAAGTGATGAGGCGAAAACGATCGCGATTTCCAACTTATTCAACATAGCTATGTTGAATAAGTTGGAAATTGCGATCGTTGATCCTAAATAAAAATTTAAACCCCTCACCCTCCTTAATCCCCCCCCCCAAGACTTACCAAAACTTCCGGGGAGTCAGGACGCCATTCCTGTATTCCTTTGCGAGGAGCACGTGACGTCGGCGTCACGTCGGAGTGACGCGGACGTCACGTGATTCACCATGCGTCCGCTCCGAGACCCTCGTTCGACCCAAACGGAACTTTTGGCCAGCTTGGGGGGGTCAGGAGGCAAAGGAATACAGGAATGGCGTCCTGACTCCCCGGGAGTTTTGGTAAGTCTTGGGGGGGGGGGGGATTAAGGAGGGTGAGGGGTTTAAATTTTTATTTAGGGAATCGGTGCACGTATGGACATAGACTCAACTTATAGAATTCTACATATGTCCATATTGACCGAAATTGACCCCCCCCCCCTTCGACTTATGGACTTATGAACATAAACTTTTTGTCTGCACATCCCTAGTCCAAAATACTCTGGAAGCAGGGAACCGGCTGTACAGGGCCGAGGGCCAGCTGAAGACAGGGCAGCGGGTGGCAGCGGAACTGTGGCAAACCGGAGCTGAAGCAGGCTGTAGGCTGAAGCGGAGTCTGTAGCAAACCGGAGCTGAAGCAAGCTGTAGGCTGAAGTGGAGTCTGTAGCAAACCAGGGTCAGAAGCAGGCAGCGGGCTGAAGCGGAGTCGGAAGCAAACCAGGGTCAGAGGCAGGCAGCAAGCTGAAGCGGAGTCGGAAGCAAACCAGGGTCAGAGGCAGGCAGCAGGCTGAAGCGGAGTCGGAAGCAAACCAAAGTCAGAAGCAGGAAACGTGGAATCACCAGGAACGCAACTAAGACCAACTATGCAGTTGTGAACCTCGTTGCAAGGCAATGAGAGTCTGGGCGCCGGTTATATCGGAACTTGGGCGTGACGTCAGCAGCACGGGCGGGGCCAGGCTTCCGGGCGATGAGCACTCAAGACGGGCGTCCTCGCGCACGCGCGAGACGGAGGAGAAGCAGGCACGTAATGGCGGCCGCCACGTGGAGTGAGAGAAGCCCCCGGGGTCCAGAGCAGGGGAAACGTGGCGATTCCTGAAGCGGAGGTAGGCAGGGTTGAGCCCTGAGCGGAGGGAAGCGGTGGAGACCGCAACACTATATACCAGTATTAAAAGATATCATACTGGTTTACAATCTAAAACAATAAATTGCATTCTAAAACAATAAAATACATAAAAAATTAAAACAATAAAATATTCAAATCCAATATTAATTAATAAAAAAAAAAAAATAAACAGCATATGTGAACATACTATCAACAGTGGTACTACCCTTAACCAATAAGTCTCCATATATTTATGTAACTCATTATTGCTCTCTGCTTTAACAGCAGGGGGAAAAGAAGAAAAGGGGAATTAGATTCAGACAGCAACCAACAAGGACATTGAATTTTATGGTCTTGGCAAACAAATAAGCATGGGGGTAACTTGCTGATGCAGCTGTTACTACCCTTAACCATTGAGCCTGATACTTTGGAGGTAACTCCAACATTGCTCTCTGCTTCAACGGCAAGAGGTAATGGGGAATTGGACTCGGACAGCCACCAATAAGGGCCCTGATTTGGCTGGTTTGGGAAGCTAAGAATGGGGGTGACCTGTATGGCACGGCAGATGCTACCATAAGCTTGCTGGACAGACTGGATGGACCATTTGGTCCTTTTCTGCCTTCATTTTCTTTGTTCTATGTTTCTAATAGGAGAATCAAGTTTCCTAGTCCGTATGCAGCTCTTGTGCTGCATACTCCGTGCCTTTCTGGCCGATTTTGTGTGGCCTGTGAACAATTTTAAACATGGGCATTGAATATCATTTATCACCGGAGTGGTGTTGCAGTTAAAATGCTGACAAAGTCAAAATTGAATATTTAAAGTTGGATGTTGGGATGTTTGAATATGAAGAACACTTTCACAAACAATACACTTCTGGAAAGGAACAGTCCGACGGCTGAGTGGCTCAATAGTTTTGAATCCGTCATCACCAATCTCTCACGCAGGTTTGAGCCCCATGCACTTTTTATAAGTTTATTTAAATTAAAAAAAAGTTTTTTGTGAATAAATCATCTATATATAATATATACATTAATGCTCCTACATGTGGATGTGTGTGCGTGTATGGATATATATATATATATATATATATATATATATATATATATATATATATATATATATATATATACATACTAGCTGTACCCGGCCACGTGTTGCTGTGGCAGAGCCTGGTTAAGTGGAAAAGAAATAAAAGAGAAAGCGCACGTTTCGAATATGTTTAATTTCACAATGCTTGTGGGTATACAATATTTTTAGTTGTTCCATTGTTTGTGCAGATATAGAGATTGTAAGGTTTGCCGACTCTTGAACACGCAACATATAATTGTCCATGTGAGAAGCAATTGGTTTCTAGATCTAAACCGCAGAGTTGTAAAGATTGCCCTTGAGCTTTGTTGATGGTTATTGCAAACGCCAATCGAATTGGGAATTGCAATCTCTTACATTGAAATGGCAGATCTGTTGGAATGATAGGGATGTGAGGAATGAGTACATCTTCACCTTTGAAAGGTTCTGTCAAGATTGTTGCTTCTATGACGTTGCTCATCAAATTTTTGACAGCAAATCGTGTGCCATTACAAAGCATTGGCTGGTTGATATTTCGTAACATGATAATTGGAACGCCGATTTTCAATTGTAGTATGTCAGGTGGCTTGCCTGGGAGGTCGAGTGAATTAAAACATTCTGTGGGATAATTAACTGCTTCATAAAGTTTGATCTTCAGCAAGGCATTATTTGGCTGAAGTAAAGCAGATGGCTGAAAGGTCTGTTAAATGACTGAGGTGAATGGGACCACAATGTCCCAAGAAAGAGTGAAATGCAAATGAAAGTAATGTAATTTTTCCTAGCTAAGACGCCCCAGACCATAAGATGCACCTAGGATGCAGAGTGTGAAAAGAAAAAAAATGAAAATAGTTGGTGGTAAATGTGGTCTGTCCCTGGGCGTCTGTGCATGTTATGTAGTAAAATAGGGGAGTGGTTAACCAATTTTTTACTCCCCATGTTGTTTTGCGGTCTGGGGAGGGCTATTTCAGAGCCTTCCCCATATCGTGCAACTTTTGTCTTTCTGTTTGTGTGTGAACCCCCCTCCCCCCCCCCCCCCCCCCCCCCCCCATCACAACCGTTCTCTGTAAATAACCACCCCACACCCTCCTGCCCCCCCCCCCAGCCCAGCAAAATAAAGGATTGGACCTCCCACCAGCGACATGTCAAGCAAGTACTCCAAATCCTCCGAGACAACCACCTGTATGCGAAGCTTGAGAAGTGCCTTTTTGAAGAAGAGTCACTGCCGTTCCTGGGATATATTATCTCTGCAACGGGGTTCTACATGGACCCGAAAAAGGTATCTGCGATCAAGAAGTGGCCCCGGCCGGTGGGCCTAAAAGCATTGCAGCGCTTCTTAGGGTTCGCTAACTTCTACAGGCACTTCATACCTCAATACTCCCAACTGGTGGCCCCATTAACCGCGCTAAGAAGGGTGCAGACGCTCGAGCCTGGTCCACCGAGGCCTGTAGAGCGTTCGACAAACTAAAAGAGGCCTTCCTACTGGATACCTGCTTACGCCATCCGGACCCACAACAGCCCTTCTTTGTTGAATTGGATGCCTCTAGCGTAGCCGTAGGGGGCGGTCCTTTCTCAGAGCTCCAGTACTGGACATCTTCTACCATGCTCCTATTTTTCCAAGAAATTCACCCCAGCCGAAAGCAACTATGGAATAGGAGATAAGGAACTACTAGCGATCAAATTAGCCTTTGAGGAATGGAGGCAGTGGCTGGAGGGGGCCAGACATCCGATCACTGTCTATACCGATCACAAAAACTTGGAATTCCTCAGCCAGGCCCAACGCCTCAACCCCAGACAGTCTCGATGGGCCTTATTCTTCAGTCGATTCGACTTCTTACTCAAATACCATCCAGCATCGAAGAACGTGCGAGCGGATGCCTTGTCCCGCAATGCCATTCTGGAAGAAAGGGAGGACCCCCGCAATACATCATTGATCCAGCCAAAATCAGCCTAGCCAGCACCACAGTCTCCACGCAGGGGAGAGTGGTTGTTCCACGAAGAGACCGAAGAAGAGTTCTTGAGTGGGCTCATGACTCTCTCACAGGCAGCCACGCCGGCAGAGAAAGGACCCTTGACCTACTTAACCGATACTATTGGTGGCCCAAGGTGCGGCAAGATGTACAACTTTATGTAGACTCATGCCCAGTGTGTGCCAGGCAAAAGCCTATCAACGGTCAGCCATGGGGTCTCTTACAACCTCTGCCAATACCCACAGAACCGTGGACCCACATCGCCATGGACTTTGTGGTGGACCTACCACCCTCGGAGGGAAACACTGTAATCTGGGTCACCATTGACCGTTTCTCTAAAATGGTCCACTTAGTACCTCTGCCCAAACTTCCGTCGGCCCCTGAGCTGGCCCTTCTGTTCACTCAACACATCTTTTGGGTTCACGGCCTCCCACAGAGCATAGTATCTGACCGGGGCCCACAATTCACAGCTCGATATTGGCGGGCTCTCTGCAAAAGGTTTGGGGTGCAGTTAAACCTGTCAACAGCCTTTCACCCACAGAGTAACGGACAGACCGAGCGAATTAACCACTCCCTAAAGACCTTCCTCCATAGCTTCATCTCCGAGAGACGGGACAATTGAACAGCTCTCCTCCCACGGGCCGAATTTTCTTATAATAACCATACCCACTCGGTTACCGGACTATCGCCCTTCCAGATCGTTTTTGGCCATCACCTCAGGCCGCCTGTACAAGTTCCTGCCGCCGTTCCCTCACCAGCGGCACAATCATCAGCTCTCCAACTCCACTGCCTCTGGAAGGCTATCCAGCGACAACTCTCAACAGCAGCTGATAAGGCTCGAAGAGTCACGGATCGACATCGACGCCTGGCACCAGTCTTCTTGCTTGGCACCAAGGTCTGGTTGAGCACCAAGAATCTCCATCTGCTCGCATCTTCTCGAAAGTTGGCACCCAGATACTGTGGCCCCTTCCAAGTGGCAGAACAGATATGCCTGGTGTCCTATAGACTCCGTCTCCCTTCCTCGTTACGCATTCACAAAGTGTTTCACGTATCTCTTTTGAAGCCAGTGGTACTCTCTCGTTTCCATCACCCAACACCAGACCTCGCCTCATCCTCGATGGCCGAGGACATCACTTACCAAGTACGGGAGGTACTGGACATACGTTTCCACAAACGTCGTTGGGAATATCTCCTGGCTTGGGAGGGGTGCGGATCCGAAGAAGACACTTGGGAGCCCGCTCGAAATATTCTGGACAAATCCTTGCTGGCCCAATTCCACTGGGATAACCCCGGGAAACCTGGACCCCTAAGGAGGGGGCGTAAAAGGGGGGGTACTGTTGCGGTCGCGCTCCTCACAACCGGCCCCTTACCTGGCTCCGGTCCCGGGGCCGGCACGGCTCCCAACCACCCCGCTCCTGCTCCGGCCTAGTTCGCGGCGCTCCCACAAGGGAGACGCCGTCGGAAGCTGTCGGCCCCGCCCCTAGGGCTCGCGCGCACGCGCGCAAAGGGAACCCTTTTAAAGGGCCTCTGGCGCGAAGAGCCGGGTCCACCCCCGGAGTGACGTCAGATGCCGAGGGGGATTTAACTTGGCGTCTGACTCCCTTTCAGTGCCTTGCAACGCGGTCGCTCCTGGGAGTAAAGAGTTGCTGATCCTGCCAACTTGTTCCTGTGTTCCAGATCCTGCCAGCCCGTTCCGGTAATCCTGATCCTGGTCCGTCTCATTGTCTTCGACTTCTGCTGCCTGCCCTGATCCTGGTCCGTCTCATCGTCTTCGACTTCTGCTACCTGCCCTGATCCTGGTCCGTGCCTTCGGTCATCGCTCGCTCCATAGCCGCTCACCTAAGTCCCAGGGGCCTGGGTCCCTACAGGCTCCTCCTGGGGGGACCACGGGCTTCTAGGGCGAAGCCACCTAAGTCCCAGCGGTCCGGGCCTCTACAGCTCCTCTGGAGGGGTCACGGACTTCCAGGGTGAAGATCTTGTTTCGGCTGCGGGAGTCTGCCTTCTGACCGTCTCTCATCACCGGTCGGACAAAGGATCCACTTCCGGATCACAACACTGTGTGATGTAAATCTCTAAAGTAAACATCTGCTGGACGTGCACAGGATGTGCATGGAGGTAAAAGGTAAATCTTTGAGAAGCATAGGAACTTTCCAGAAGCCCTGGATCATCTTTGTGTCAGAGGATGTTACTTCCTGAGGGGCATTCCCTGAGGGGTTTAATGATTATCAGAGATAATAAAAGGCCTTGACCTTCCTGGGTCAGGGGCTGCTTCAGATTTGCACTGAAAGAAATTGGTTGGAGCTGTGATCCTCTCCCAGGACTGACAGAAGGGAGCAGCAAGGAGAGAGACAAGGATTTTCTACTAAAATCCCTAGGAGGCTAAGAAGGGGAAGCAAGGCTGCAATATCACCCAGGATTCACAAGATGGACCCAGTGTCTGACCAGGACAGGAGCTCTTCTGGACCAGGAAGCCAAACTGGGTCAGTGGGTCTTGTGCTGGGCTTGGAGGACTCTGAAATTACCTCTGAAGGGTTTTTTCCTTGAGCTGGAACAGGACATTCGAGTGAGTAACAATCCATCCACATCTAAGGAGTGAAGGAAGCGAGGGGGCAGAGGTTACACAGAGGGATAAGAGGGGGGAAAGTAAGAGTTACAGGGGACCCTGTGTGCTACTAGGAGGCCATCTCTAAAGGTGGAAGTTGTGTAAAGAGGAGAAAAGATTTCCTGGACGGCGCCTTCTTTCCTGAGTTACATATCTGCCTGCTTCCACCCGACTGTCATTATGAACTCCCCTGAAGAAATGGAATTAAACTATATTTACCTTGTAGCACATTTAGAGACTGGAGAGTGACTTATTTACTTAGAGTATTCTCGGGCCGGCACTGGCCCTGCAGGGAGACCTGGCCCTAGCCCTCGATCCCTGGAGAAGTGATCCCCTACCTCAAGGGTGTGAGTACCAAGCGCCCCGAGACTGGGAAGGTGACCCCCACGCAAGGGGAGGGGTTATAACAGCAAAACCTGTCAATATAATATAAAGTGACATTTTTATCTCAGCAGGCTGAACTTGGTTCTTTCCCATGTAAAATCTATTATAAATACATAATTCTTCCCTGTGTATGCGTGTATGTGAGCTCCTAGGGCACCCGATACCCTGGCACCACCATGGGATCTGGGGGAGGTGCTGAAGAGTCGGGCAGTGGGGGTGTCATTTTTCAGAGTTTGTATTGCTGGAGGGAGCTGGGGGGGGGGGGTTTGGTGGGCCTGGGAGATGGACTGAATACATGGGGAGGGGGCAGCACAGTCATTTTGCATACAGGGCAGCAAAAAAGCAAGCACCAGCCCCGACACAGGGCTGTATAGCAGCACTTCATTTAAGGTTTAAGGTTTATTTTTATTTATATACCGTCATCTCAGCGGTAGCCTTCACGACGGTTTACATTACAATAAAAACATAATAAGAAAGTTACAATCGTATATTTCTCTCCAGCTCTGGGGTCTTTTGATTTATTCTGTCCCTACATGAGAAAAAATGAATTCTCACCCCTCCCTATATTTATTTATTTATTTATTTGTAGATTCTTCTATACCGAGGTACGTATAGTTATACATCACTTCGGTTTACAGGGAAACAATAAATTAGCAACAGGCTTTACAGATAACAGATATTATAGCATAACAAATATCAGAACAGGTTTTACATTTAACAACAACAGGCTTTATAAATAAAGATAATGGAATCAACTGGTAGTTTGCTAACTTCATTAACTATAATAAACATAATACATTCATCTTCAATAGTTACGCAGTATCAATACAGTGGGGTAGATGTACAATTAATGAATTAAGCTACGCATAGTAGGCGAGAGTAAAAAAGACATAAATCAGGTAACGGAGCTTTGGAAAAATAAAGTGGGAATGTCAATTTTTTAGTAATAGATAGAAATCATTGATAGAAGGCTTGTTCAAACAACCACGTTTTAAGATTTTGTTTGAACATCTTGTGACAAGACTCAAGGCGCAGGTCCAACGGCATGTTGTTCCAGATTTTAATACCCGCAATGGAGAATGAGCGTTCCCTGGTGGATACATGTTTAATGTGTTTTAGAGGGTGAGCAGTTAGTTTCGCTTGGTGAAATATTCTAATTGGTCTGTTGGAGGTGTGAACAATGAACTGTTCAGAAAACCATTGCATTTCTTTATTGTGAATGGATTTGTGGATGAGAGATAGTACTTTAAACGTAATTCTGTAGGATACAGGTAGCCAATGTAGGAACATCAGTGCTGGTGTTATGTGTTCATGTCGTCGAGTGTTCGTAAGTAACCGAGCAGCGGCATTCTGCAACATCTGTAAGGGTTGGATTGTGTTCTTCGGTAGACCCAGAAGTATTGCATTACAATAGTCAATTTTTGGAAGGATTGTGGCTTGTAACACAGTCCGGAAGTCCTGGAAATGTAACAGTGGTTTGATCCTTTTCAGTGTATGCAACTTGTAGAAGCCACTCTTAATCGTGCTCGAGATGAAATTCTTCATGGAGAAATGATTATCTATCATGACCCCAAGGCTGCGTACATGCTTAAGCTTGAAAAGGTCTGTGGTTGGGGAATGAGAAGGTGAAGTGTTGGATGTGGTGTTCTTGTGTGGTGTAATGATAAGGAGTTCTGTCTTGTTGGTATTGATTGCAAGGCAGTTTTCCATTAGTAGATTTTTTATTTCCTCCAGAGCTGATTCCCAGGTTTTTATGGCTTCATCGAGTGTATCGTTGATGGGTATGATTATCTGTACGTCGTCGGCGTATATGAAATGCCGTAGATCCAATTTCATCAGAAGTTTACAGAGTGGGGATAGATACACGTTATAGTTCAGAGATTGTGTGACGATGCCATTAATAAGCATTTGGGATGGAGCATGAAACCTTTAAATATCAGAACTGAGTTCTATGTACATTTGGAGAAGAAATGCAATGTGTTTATAGCAGCACTGAGTCTGTCCCTCCATCCATCATTCTGTCTCTGTCTGTGTGCATCTATCAGGGCAGAAGCCTATGGATGGGCAGAGTCCAGGAGTTAGTGCTGTGTGCACGAGGGGAGAAAGTCCATTTGGCTGCTTTGGTTTGGAAGCAGGGCGAGTACATGTTGGGCTATTAAAGACCACGGAGGCAGAGGACAGTGAGAAAAATACATTTACCTACTTTGTGCTAAACTTACTGCATGCACTTTCACAATTCTGTCTGATCATTTCGCAAAGCACGTAAAGGCTCCATCCATTTCACTCACGTTTACAACCAATGGCTGTGATCCAGGTCAGATGTCACTGGACCAGGGCCGGATTTAAGTTGCCACTGCCTATAGGCAAAGGGTACAGGGGAGGGTTTTGTCTGCATCCACTGCCCACACTCTCCACGAAGGCAGAGTACAATTTATCCCCCTGTTCCCCCTGCTGAAATGATCCGCTCTTATGCATCCCTCCTCACTTTTATGTTGGGACTAGTGATCCGCAGTCCCTCCTGACCCACTGATGCTCTGTTTCTGAGATTCCAAGCCAGGGGTTCTGTATCTTTCAGTTGGGTATAGATTTCATATTATCTGACAGTGAGGGGTCATTTTTGGAAAGGTTTACATGGGGGCTGTGTGTGTGAAATCATGATATACCTGTGCATGCAGTCCCTGTGTGTTATCTGTGAATTTTCAGGTTACTTGTTCTTCTTTGTGAATAAAAATGAGGGTGTTTGAGGGATTCCGGGTGGGGTTGGAAGTCCATGCACAAGTGAATATTTTGTCAGTGTTGAACGTGCAACTTCGCCGCATGTTGTTACCCCTGCTAGTCAAGTCACGGAGATGAAATCACACTTTTATTTTGACTGCAGTTTTTAGATGGAAGGTCAGGGGACCTTGATGGGGGTCTCAGGGGGAAGTGAGGGAAGTCTGAGTGAATTGGAGGAGGTGTCAGTGAGCTGGTGATTAAAGAGTGTGCAGAAGTGAGTATTTTCATAAGTGGAGAGCACTTATACATTATATAGTTCCTGCCTCTGCACATAAACAATGGGGTTATTGCATGCACAGGTTACAATTATTTCCTGTTTAAAATATATAGGGGCACTTTTATACAATAGGTACAGAAAGTATGTGGATTCCCTTAGTAAACCAATGTCCATGCTCAGACTCAGATGTGCATGCTTTCTGGGTGGAGATACGGGGTATTTGATAAACTCTACATTTCCCACCATACTATAAGAAAATTATTACTTACCTTCTAATTTTCGTTCCTGTAGTACCATGGATCAGTCCAGACAGTGGGTTATGTCCCCAATCCAGCAGATGGAGTCAGCACAAGCTTCGAGGGGGCGTCACCATATATACTACTACCCCCTCTGCAGGAGTTCAGTATCGAGTATATCAAAGTCCAAGTAGAAAACAAAACCCCCGTATTGGATCAAGTTTATATAAACCGGCAACAATAGGCCTTGTAACTTTAGTAACTAACTGCAAACGCCCTACGAACTTGTAGGGAGCTGCGGAAACAGCCTGCCAACTTGTAGGGAGCTGTGAAAAACAGTGAAAACTGAGAAGTCGTGAAAGACATATAACACTACAGTACCTTAGAGAAGAGCGGAGCAGGATGAGAACCCAAACGCAGTGGGAGTCTGGACTGATCCATGGTACTACAGGAACGAAAATTAGCAGGTAAGTAATAATTTTCTTTTCCCTGTACGTACCTGGATCAGTCCAGACAGTGGGATGTACCCAAGCTTCCCTACATCGGGTGGGGTCCTGCGAGGCCTGCTCGAAGAACCTGCTCGCCAAAGTGTCCAGAGACCGAAGAGGCGAGGTGCAGACGATAGTGCCTCGAGAATGTGTGTAACGATTTCCAGGTGGCTGCTCTACAAATTTCTTGAGAGACCGAGCGAGCCTCCGCCCAGGAAGCCGCCTGAGAACGTGTAGAATGCGCTACAATGCTGGGTGGGGGAGTCCGTCCCGCCCCAATGTAGGAAGCAGCAATGCCGGCCTTCAGCCATCTGGCAATGGTCGTCTTCGAGGCCTGAGACCCCTCCTTAGGACCGGACCAAAGTACGAAGAGATGGTCAGAGGTCCGGAACTCATTTGTAGCCTCCAGATAGAGGCGCAGAGTGCGCTTGACATCCAAGAGTCGGAGAGACTTCGGCTCTGAGCAAGAGAAGGACGGCAATTCCACCGTCTGGTTCACATGGAATACAGAAACCACCTTCGGAAGGAAGGAGGGAACGGTGCGAAGCGAAACTCCAGAGTCGGAGAAACGGAGATAAGGCTCTCTACACGACAGAGCTTGCAGCTCCGAAATGCGTCAAGCGGAACAGATGGCCACAAGAAATACAGTCTTGAGGGTGAGATCCTTTATCGTTGCACTGCGCAGTGGCTCGAACGGTGGTCCCGACAGGGAGCGAAGCACAAGGTTAAGACTCCAGGAGGGACAAGGGTCCCCTAATGGAGGCCGCATATGCTTGACACCCTTGAGGAAGCGAGCAATGTCCGGGTGCTGTAGAAGAGAGCCCCCATCGCTCAGCAGCGAACCAAGGGCGGCCACCTGAACCCGTAGTGAATTATAGGTGAGCCCTTTTTCCACCCCCGCTTGTAGAAACTGAAGGATCTGAGGTACAGAAGCCTTTGCGGGTCTCGTGGCCTGGCTGGTACACCACAGCTCGAACACCTTCCAGACTCAAACATAGGCCGCCGACGTCGATGTCTTTCGTGCCCGCAACAGCGTTGATACTACCGCCTCCGGGTAGCCCCGGCGCCGGAGGCGGCGCCTCTCAAAAGCCAGGCCGCAAGACAGAAGAGTTCTGCCTGCTCGAAAAATACCGGGCCCTGATGTAGGAGCCGAGGGAGGTGCCCCAGCCTGATTGGCCCGTCGATCACCAGCTGTAGCAGATCCGCAAACCAGGGTCGCCTGGGCCATTCTGGGGCGACGAAAATCACTTTCCCCTGATGGCTTTCTATTCTGCGGAGCATCCTGCCCACCAGGGGCCAAGGTGGGAAAGCGTAGAGTAGAAGATGTGGCGGCCACGGGAGGACCAGGGCATCCACTCCCTCCGTGCCGCGCTCTCTCCGGCGACTGAAGAAGCGTGGAGCCTTGGCGTTGAGAGCGGACGCCATCAGATCCAAGTGGGGGGCCCCCCACCGATGGACGAGAAGTTGCATCGCTTCGTCGGAGAGAGACCACTCTCCGGGGTCCAGCAGTTGGCGACTGAGGAAGTCCGCCTGGATGTTGTCCACCCCGGCGATGTGCGAGGCCGCTAGCCGGACGAGATGACGCTCTGCCCATTGCATCAGCAGCGCCGCCTCGAGCGTGACCTGCGGGCTGCGCGTGCCTCCTTGTCGGTTAATGTAGGCTACGGTGGTAGCGTTGTCCGATAGGATTCTGACCTCCCGGTTCCGAAGAAGCGGCAGGAAATGTCGTAGAGCTAGCCGGACCGCTCTGGTTTCCAGACGGTTGATTGACCACTTCGCCTCCACCGCGGACCACGTCTCCTGCATTGCGCTTCGATCGCAGACTGCACCCCAGCCTACAAGACTGGCATCGGTGGTCACCACCACCTAATTTGGCAAATCGAGGGACACGCCGCGGGCCAGATTCAACGGATCCAACCACCAGTCCAGACTGTCCCTGGCATTCTGTGGGAGCGGGAGGATCATCTGGTAGTCCTGCGACACTGGTTTCCAACGGGAGAGGAGCGCCCACTGTAAGGGCCTGAGGTGCGCAAACGCCCAAGGTACAAGGTCGATGGTGGAACCCATCACTCCCAGGAGTTGCAGGTAGTCCCAGGAGGTGGGCTCTGGTAACGCAGAGAACCGTCGTGTGTGATCCCGCAAGGATTGAGCCTTGTCCTGGCGCAGAAAAACTTTGCCCAGTCGGGTGTCGAAGGTCGCCCCCAAAACGTCCAAGCGTTGCGAGGGCACGAGGGAGCTCTTGGAGAAGTTCACTACCCATCCCAGGGAATGTAGAAACCGTACTACTCGAGTCACCGCTGAGCGTCCATGGTCAAATGACTTCGCCTGGATGAGCCAATCGTCCAGATAGGGATGAACCAGAATGCCCTCCCTCCGGAGAGCTGCAGCCATGATCTTGGTGAAGGTGCGCGGCGCTGTCGCCAAACCGAACGGGAGAGCCGTGAACTGAAAATGCTGGTCCAGAATTTTGAAACGAAGGAAACGGTGGTGGTCCGGGCGGATGGGAATGTGCAGGTAGGCCTCCGTTAAGTCCAGGGAGGCGAGGAACTCCCCCTGATGCACCGCCGCAATCACTGATCAGAGCGTTTCCATGCGGAACCGAATGACTCGGAGAGACTTGTTGACTTCCTTCAGGTCTAAGATGGGCCGGAAGGATCCGTCCTTCTTGGGTACGACGAAGTAGATGGAATAGTGGCCCCAGCCCACCTCTCTGAAGGGCACGGGCGCAATAGCGCCTATCTCTCGGAGTCTGTCCAGCGTCAACTGTACCGCTCTTCTCTTGAGGGCGAAACCACAGGGTGAGAAGATGAACCTTCCCTTCGGAGGGCGGACAAACTCCAAGGCGTAGCCGTGTTTTATGGTGTCCAAGACCCACTGGTCTGAGGTGATCTGCACCCACTCCTCATAGAAATTCGCCAGCCGGCCCCCAATCCTGGGGACGGAGGAGTGGGTGAGACTGGCATCATTGGGTGGCCTTGGGTGAGGGATTCCCAGGTCCGGAGGTGGCACGCGCGGGCCTACGACCGCGAAAGGAGCGCGACCAGGGCTGAGACCTGGAAGCGGAGGGTCGGGACCCCGTCTGTCTGTAGCTCCTGTAGCGTCGCTGCGCCCTGGCTCTGGTCCGAGAGGAGGCAAAGGCCCTAGAAGGACGGTATCTGTCCTCCGGGAGTCGATGGACAGCATTTTCCCATAGGGACTTGATAATTTGATCCAAGTCCTCACCGAAGAGGAACTTACCCCTGAACGGGAGAGAGCCCAGACTCGACTTGGAGGAAGTATCCGCTGCCCAATTGCGAAGCCACAGCAGTCGTCTTGCCGCCACTACCGAGACCATGGATCTTGCCAGGACCCGAAAAAGGTCGTACGAGGCATCCGCCCTGTATGCCACTGCAGCTTCTAGCCGGTCCGCCTGAGCGGCCTCCTCGGGTGGCAGTTCTTGAGACGTGAGAAGTTGTTGTACCCAGAGAAGGCTAGCTTGCTGGGCAAGGGAACTGCACATCACCGCCCGCATACCCAGTGCGGAGACTTCGAAAACCCTCTTGAGAAAAAACTTCCAACTTGCGATCTTGCGTGTCACGTAAGGCCGCTCCTCCCGTCACTGGTATAGTTGTCCTCTTCGTGACTGCCAACACTGCGGAGTCCACTTTCGGGACCTTGATGAGGTCCAGGAAGTCCTCAGGGAGTGGATACAGCTTCTCCATGGCACGGCTGACCTTCAGGGAAGCCTCCGGGGTATCCCATTCCCTAGTGAGAAGTTGGAGAAACGATTCGTGAATGGGAAAAGCCCGTGCTCTCGGCCGAAGCGCCGCCAGGACCGGATCTCCCTTCTTTGAAGAAGTGACGACAGCGGGGGCTACTGGAGCGGGCGGGTCCGGCGGCGGGTCCAGATCCAATTCCTGAATAATCTGTGGGATAAGGTCATCCAGCTCTTCCCTCTGAAAAAGGCGGAGGGTACGCGGGTCGTCCCCCTCAGGCGTGCCGTCCCCTTGACCTACGTTCGGGAGGTCCGGGCCGCGTCCCAACTGGCCTGAAGCCGCCCCCACCGCCGCGGGAGGCAGCCGTACCCGGGTGGGAGGCTGGCCGGGCCCCGCCCCCGCCGGGCCGGAGGGGGCCTGGGTGGAAGGCGACATCCGTGGAGCCTTGGCAGGTGGAGGTCCCGCAGGAGCTTCCAGGCCCTGCAGGTAGGCCGTATGCATCAGGAGAATAAACTCCGGTGAGAACCCCGGCCTGCTCGGGGGGGCTCCGGATGCAGCCGAGTCTGCTGTTCCCTGCCCCTGAGGGCCTGGTTCCGGCATCAAAATCGGAGGGGAAACCCCCAAAAATCCAGTGTCCTCCCGCGCTGCCTGAGTCTCCTCAGGGTGCTGTGGGGGTAAAATGGCCGCCGTTCCCACCAAAAATGGCGGAGTGGCCGGCCCGCACCGCCCGGGCAACGAGGAAACAAACGAAAACTCGCTGAGGGACTGCGAGGTGCCTTCCCCCCCTGGGAGGCACCGTGCGCAGATGCCCTCACGCGAGATCCGGTACCCCGGGTCGCCGCAGGCCGAGCAACGTGACGGCCATGGCATCGGGATCGCTCTCTGAGACAGGCAAAAAAACCCGGCAGAAAGCAAGAAAAGCCTCGGGGGGGCGGGGGGGCCAGGCGCGAGGAGCGCCGCTGCGGGGGGGCCCGTTCGGCCTGCACTACCCGTCCTTCGGAACCGCAACAATGTGCCGCGGGGGGGCCTTCCCGGCCACTCAACCCGCCCGAAAAATCCCTCCCCGTCTGCCTCAGCAGCCCACGAGGAGCTGCAAAATGGCCGCGGGGAGAGAGCAGAGACGCGGAGAGGCCGGCCCCACCAGCTTCCGCGAGGCACCAAAGGTGACCTGCAAAGAAAAGCAAGAACACTGCAAGGAAACTGAAAACCCTCTGAACTTACCCCCGGCCGAAATCGACGGGTCACAGCACGGCGCAAGACAGAGGAACAAGAGAGAGAGAGAGAGGGGAAGCCATGCCTCCCCAAAAATTGCAAGGTTTTTTTTTTTTTAAACTAAATTGGAAAAACTTGATCCAAATCGAAAAGCAGCAAAGTCCCAAGAAAAGAACCAAAGGACAAGAGATAGCCTAACAAATTGTGGGAAACCCTGATTCCCCTACTCGCATCTGCTGGAGTCAGAAGATACTGAACTCCTGCAGAGGGGGTAGTAGTATATATGGTGATGCCCCCTCGAAGCTTGTGCTGACTCCATCTGCTGGATTGGGGACATAACCCACTGTCTGGACTGATCCAGGTACGTACAGGGAATTGCAAAATACAGCTTTAACTTTAAATGTACCACTTGTGTGTGTATGTGCTGACTTATGCACACCATTGAATATTATCCCCTTAATATTCTTACAGGTTAAACTTAAATAATTACTACAACTTCCTGGCCTTGGTTTTTGCAGTGGAGGAGATTAACGAGAACTCAGAGCTCCTCCCCAACCTCACACTGGGGTTCCACATTATCGATTCTCACAACAATCTGGCTCATATGCTTATGGCTGCCTTGAAAATATTTTCAGGAAGGAGGTTCTGGATCCTCAACTACAGCTGCCAAACATCTGGCACCCTGGCTGCAATAATTGAAGGCCTTCCCTCTGAGGAATCAAGTGAGCTGTCCCATATGTTGAGGACGTACCACTTCCCACAGGTCAGGGGGTGCTCTTCCCAATTTTACTTTATATTCTGCTGCATAATCCTCCCCTCCTGAATGTTGTATTCCATGGAAATGAATCCAGCTTGTTGTGCACAATCCCTGAAACGTGACACAGTGCAAAGTATTTCTCTATCTCCAGCAGATGAAGGTATTTAAAAAAAAAAAAAAAAAAAAAGAAGAAGAAAAGAAAAAAGACAACAGAATTTATTCCAATCTGGCTAAATCAGACATATTTATTTACAAAAAAAATAAAAAAAAATAGAGCACTTTGCCTACCAAGGGGAAGTTTCTTCTGAGCTTCCTTCCTTGGTTGCGGGCTTGCGGGGGTTAAGCTTTTAGCAGCCCTCATTCCCAGAGCATTTGTACACCGGCGAGTGACTGGGGGGATTTACCGGTGTGCCGGTCCCCCCCCCCCGGCGCAGAGAAAATAGTCACTTATTCCTCTGCTGAGGCCTGAGCTTTCGCTAACTGCCTTGTTTAAAAAAAAAAAAAAAAGAAGATTTCAGCAGCATTTACGGTCTCTCGGGCTCTGGAGGTTATTTTTAGACTTCCCTTCTCTGCACCGCGGCAATGCCGTGCACATCGTGTTGTGCTGCCTGTGGGGAGCCGGCAATGCGGCTCTCCCACGAAAACCTCTGCTCCCGTTGTATCCCCGGGGGAGAGGGCCCGTCGGTGGCAGCAGCCGGCGGGAGGGAGAAGTCTTCGGCACAGTCCCGTGGCGCGGATAAACCGATGATGTCTCATAGTCCTAGGCCTGCCCCCATCCTGCGGAGCATGGGAACGGCGGCCATTTTGCGTTCTTTAGATGCTTCTGCAGATTTCTCTGCAGGGGGAGGGGATCTCCCTCCGCAGTTGTCTCCACACGATCAGAGCCAGGTAAGAACCAATTTTCCTTTAATATTCCATCACAGTTATCAGATTCCTTTTAATTAAAGAAGAATTTAACTGATAAAAATAGGGCAAAGTGTGAAGAGCACTGTCTTTTCCTGTGCTGAAAATATGTGAGAGAATATATCCCTAATAAACTGAATAACTTATTCTCCTGTAATTACCACCTTCTGCTCTCCAAGATTACACTGGATCTACGACTCCTTTTACATATCTTTTTGCTGGGTGGAACAGCAACAATTACAATGAACATCTCATCCAGGATTAACTTTAATTTTAGGATCAATTCCCATGAAAAACCTGAAGATTTTTCTAAAGAACTAAATAAAAGCATCATGAGGTTTATATGGAGAGGGGACAGGCCTAGGGCGGCAGGGAGCACTTTGTCACATATCACAGCACAATGATGATTTGCACTCCTGCACTTTAAAATGAGTTCCTGGCAGTCTTCTCCATGGTATAAATGGAAAATAAAGAGAAGCATTGGGCAGATCTGGAAAGGGATCTTCCTCCTAATGATGATTTTACATTTTGTCTATGGAATCCCAGCTATTTAGGAAAATTATTGACCCTAGAACTTCTCTTAATTGTAGTTGGGTTACAGACCTGGATACTGATGGCTACAGATCGCAGGCTCATTTCCTCCGTTCTCTCTCTCTGCTTCCCGTTTCCTATCAGCAGATTAAACAGAGATCGTAACTCGGTCTTTACTGACAGAGGAGGCAGCTTCAGCAACTTCCAATTTTATGTAACAGCTAAACAAATAAATAAAGCCTTACTGCCCCCAAACTGGAGATGACAGAAACTGAAATGCTGCTGGGGAAGCAGGAATTGTGTCCTCAGCTCCCGATGTCCTCACTTGGGAGACTGTACAGAAAATGTGTTTGTTTGTTTGTTTGTTTGTTTATTTATTTATTTATTTATTTATTTATTTAGTGTTTTTCTATACCGACATTCAAGATAAGGATCACATCATGCTAGTTTACATTTAACAGGGGGTGTAAAGTGCAAATAAACTAAAACTGTAACATGTGAAGAGAAACACTGAAGTTACAATGAAACAGGGATGTTCAAAACTGGGAAAAGAAGGAAAGGCTAGAGGAATTTAACAGAAAGAACAATTGTTTACAATGTTCAAAGAATGTCTGACTGTGGTTGTTGGTGAATTAAGGTTCAGTTGGGTTCTGGAAAGGCTTGCTTAAACAACCACGTCTTAAGCCTTTTTCTGAAAGTTAGAAGGCACGTTTCCTGTCGAAGATCTGGTGGAATGGAATTCCATAGCGATGGTCCTGCTGTAGAGAAGGCCCGGTCTCTAAATGTTATATGTTGAGAGGTTTTGGTGTGTGGAACATGTAGTGAATCTCTGATGGGTCTGGAGGAGGTATGTTTTCTGAATGGGATTTGTAGGTTGAGTGGAGCGTGGTGATGAATGGCTTTATAGATAATGGTAATGGACTTATGAATGATTCTGAAGTGAATTGGCAGCCAGTGTAGGTCTTTGAGAATGGGAGATATGTGGTCTTTTCTCCTCGTGTTTGTCAATATTCTGGCTGCCGTGTTTTGGACCATCTGAAGAGGTATGGTGTGGGACAAGTGGAGACCTAATAAGATAGAGTTACAATAGTCTATCTTAGAGAAGATTATTGCTTGCAGAACCGTTCTGTGATCATGAAAGTGAAAGAGTGGTCTTCTTCTTTTCAGGACATGTACTTTATGAAAGCAGTCTTTAGTTGTTTGGTTAATAAAAGATTTTAGGTTTAGACGATTATCAATAATAACTCCTAAGTCTCTTGCTTTGGAGATGTGAAGGTTGGCTGGTGGATGCATCGTGATGTTACTGTTTTCTGAGGATATGAGAAGGAGTTCACTTTTTCTAGAATTTAGTATTAAGTTTAAGCTGCTGAGGAGGCAGTTGATTTCTTGAAGGCAGTTTTACCAAAATTCCAGAGTATTTGTGATGGATTCTTTAAGGGGGATCACGATCTGGACATAGTCGCATATAAGAAGTGTTTTAAGTTTAATTTGGTTAACAACTGGCATAGTGAAAGAAGGTAAATATTGAAAAGCATGGGGGACAGGGAGAAACCCTAGGGAACTCCTATGGAGGAATGATAATGAAGGGATTCTTTATTGTGGATTTTAACCTTGTAGCCTCTGTTCCCAAGGAATGTTTTGAACCAGGCCAGTGCAATTCCTATTATGCCGATGTTCGCCAGCTGGTTGAGGAGGATGGAGTGGTTAACAGTGTCAAATGCTGCCGAGAGATCCAGGAGAATCAGTAAGAAGGCATGACCTTTATTGAGGCCCATGATGAGGTAGTCTGTCAGGGAAATGGGTAGGGATTCTGTACTTAATGCTTTTCGGAATCCATATTGGGTAGGGAACAAGATATTGTGGTCTTCGATGTAATCTGATAGTTGTGTATTAACTAATTTTTCCATGACCTTGGCTATAGTTAAACATAGTTAAACATCTTCCTTAAAGATCTCTTCCTGTTGAGTGTTGTGAACTGTATCACTGGAGAGGTGGACCCTTGGGCCAGCCGTGAAGATGATGGAATGGCAGTGGGCGGACTACCGCCGTGAGGACTGGCCAGGAGGCGGTTCGAGACCGGCAGACCGGTCAAGAGCTTCACCCTGGGAAGCCCGTGGTCCCCCAGGAGGAGCCTGTGAGGACCTGGGCTGCTGGGGATTAGGAAAGGTCTCCCGGAGCAGACGTAGTCCATAGAACAGTCCGAGGTCGAGACAGGCAGCAGAACAGCAGAATGAAGACGTAGCGAAGACGAAGCCAGGAAGACAGTCCGAAGATCAGGAACCAGATACTGAAGCTGAAGAACAGACCCAGAATCAGGAGCACTGGAACTGGAGCTAGAACACAGGAACTGAAGCAGGAACTCAGGAATTGAAACAAGGAGACAGAAACTGAAGCAGGAACACAGGAACTGAAGCAGGAACACAGGAATCAAGGCAGGAACTAAGGAACGCGAGGCAACTAGTGACTCAAAGGAGTGAACCCTGTTGCAAGGCGATTTCCCTAGTCAGACGCCGGGTTTAAATACCCTGCGGGCATCTGACGTCATCTAGGGGGCCGGCCAGGACTCCATGCAGCTGTGCCTTTAAAAGGCTTCCCCCTGCGCGCGTGCGTGCCTAAGGGGGTCAGAGTCAGGATCGGAGCTCGGCAGCATCTCCCTCGTGGAGACGCCACTGCGGAGAGGCCTGGCAGGCCCGAAAAACACCAGACCCCGTCGCGGGCCTCAGCGCGGTTAAAAGGGAAGGACCTGGTCGCAAGTCTAGCAACCAGGACTGCAACAATACCCCCCTTCTTACGCCCCATCCTCAAGGGATCCGGTTTACCAGTATGATCCAAGTGGAATTGTTGCAGAAGAGACTTGTCCAAGATGTTACGAGCGGGCTCCCAGGTGTTCTCTTCAGAGCCGCAAATACTCCCAGCGACGGTGGAGAAATCGTACATCAAGGACCTCCCGAACCTGGTACTTTGGTTCATCAGCTGCGGGGGTATCCCCAGGATCTGGCGGTCTCCGATAGAACCTAGAAAGAACTACTGGTTTAAGTAAGGAGACATGAAACACATTGTGGATACGTAAGGTAGTGGGATGACGTAGGCGATAGGAAACCATTCCAACCCTCGCAGAACTTATGAGCCAATTTCCTAGAGGGTAACCAAAGATGAATGTTCTTGGTGCCTAACCAGACTTTGTCCCCTGGTAGAAACACCAGCGCTGGTCGACGATGCCGATCAGCATGCCTCTTGGCGGACTTCTCTGATGCAGTTTGTTTTGAATGGAGTCCCAGAGTTTATGCAATTGCTGAGAAGACAACTGAGCTGCTGTCGAAGGAACAGTCACAGGCAGAGGTAACGGTGATTTAAGTTGCTTCCCATAAACTACTTTAAAGGGAGACTTCCCTGTAACCGAATGAGCATGATTGTTGTAGGAGAATTCGGCCTATGGTAGCAGAGCTACCCAATTGTCCTGTCTCTCAGAAACAAAGGTACGAAGAAAAGTTTTTAAGGAGCGGTTCATACGCTCAGTTTGTCCATTGCTTTGCTGATGGAAGGCTGTGGAGAGGTTCAACTGGACTCCAAACTTTTTACACAGTGCCCTCCAGTATCAGGCAGTGAACTGCGGTCCTCTGTCAGAGACTATAGGCCTCATTTACCAATTTCACATCGTTAACGCATGGGTACCGCCTGCATTAATAAAAGGGGCGTTCCCATGCAAATGAGGCACTTTCCGCGCAGCAGGGAATTTTCGCATCCCGCGACGGTTTCGCGAATCACGAAAATGTTTTCGCAATTCGCATTGAAATCAATGGAAAATTAGCGCGCTGCGTGATCCTTTCGCAGCTAGCGGTAAAAAGTGAAACCAAGTACCGCGCCCCGCGATAATGTGACATGTATAAAAGGTCACTTCCTGCCCCTCCTCCTTTGAGGGTTTGGAAGGAGTTTTAGAGAGGAGGTAGGTGTTGGAGATTTTGAGCATTTGGAGTTAGGATATCGATTACTGAGTGCGGTGTCTTGTTTACTTGTTGTCATCTGTTTCCCTTTACCTGTGTCTTGTGTAATCTGTGTTGGAGTGAAAGATTGTCAGTTCCCTGTTTGTCCCTATCTGTGTGTAGGAGGAGGAGGAGTGTGGTGGTGGTGGTGCTGGTGGTGCTGGTGGGGGGGAGGAGGAGGAGTGCAGTGGTGGTGGGAGTGGTGCTGGTGGTGAGGAGTGTGGTGGTGGTGGTGGTGCTGGTGAGGAGGAGGAGGAGTGCGGTGGTGATGCTGGTGGTGAGGAGTGTGGTAGTAGTGGTGGTGGTGGCGAGGAGGAGTTTGGTGGAGGATGGAGCGTGACAGGAGTGGGAGGAGAGGACAGAAGAGGGTAGTTGAGAGTAGTGGGAGGAGGAGGGAGAGGGGGAGGGAGGAAGAGGGACCTAGTGGTAGGGGTCTGAGGAGTAGGAGCAGGGACAGGGCTAGTGGGAAAAATAGGCAGGAGGGACGTGATAGGAGGGTGGGGGAGGGGTAAAGGGTGAGGCAGGAGAGAATTGTGGGAAGAGGTAGGGCTAGACAGGCAGGGCAGAGGGGAAGGGAGCAGGAAGTGCAGGGTCAGGTGGGGGGGGGGGGGGGAGGAAGGGAGTGCGGAATCTGGTGGGTTGGAGAGTGAGGCTAGGGAGGAGACCCCTCCGGAAGTGGCACCCCAAGCAGGCAGCCAGGCAAGGGTGAGGCAGCATGCTATACACTTCAGCCAGGAGGACAATGATCGGCTGATCGAAGGTGTCCTCCGTCACTATGCCCATCTCTTTAGCAACCTGGCAGTGAAGACGTCAAAGGCAGCCATGGCACAGCTATGGGCCAGAATTGCTGCGGACATCAGGCGACAAAGTGGCATACCTCGCACCGGGGAGCTGGTGTCCCACCGTTACAGGGACATCAAGGCTCAGCTGAAGGTAAATATTGCGGAGCGGAATGAGTACCTGCGGGAGACAGGAGGAACGGCCCCTTGCCCAATCAGATTCACAGAGATGGAGAGGCATCTGATGCAACGGCTGGGACCAGATATGTTCGAGGGGTTGGACCCACGACTGGATAAATCCCACCTCGAAGATGGTAAGTTGGCCTGTACCTCCCACCAGGTCCTTTGCTGTCCTGTTCAAGGTTCATACACAATGTTTAGTCCTGTATTCGGTTGAGGTTCCCCATGTGTTCTCCAGAACAGTGTTGACCCTCCCCCCTCCCCCACACTGTGCCTAGCAGGATGAGGTGTTCAGGAAATGCTTAGAACTGTGAATGTGTTCTCCTCCCCCATCTGCTCTGCACAGGCCCTTGCGGAGCCCCCATACCCCATTCCCCATTCCCCAGGCCATGAGGTACAGAGATACAACAGAACCTTATAAGCTGCCCCACATGATTAGGTGCCCCTGTTCCATGTTACTGTCATTCAACCAAAGGCTGTGATACTGATGCTGTCCATCCTTTTGTACCCCATCTTCTACAGAGCGCTCTGGTCCCAGGCAGCAGAGGTCGGATCCCAGCTGGGAAGGCCCAGGCACCAGAAGTGATCCACCTGGGACAAGGCGGCCACCGATGCTCACCAGGCCCTTCGTCCTTGATGCCGGGACGCAGTGGTCGGAGGAGGAGGAGGAGGAGGAGGGAGAGCTGAGCCCCACAGCAGCAGGCAAAGGCAGCCCCCTCAACCTGACCGAGGCCCTGGAAGGTTTGGAGTGGGGGGCCTCCCCCACTGCTCTGGGTGCAAAAAGCCCACTCCCATTCGAGAAAACACCGCCCACTAAGGATACCCCAGTCATGTCTCCATTCAGCCCTACACCTGCAGCTGTGCCTGCAATTGCACAGCTCCCAGCACCAGTAGCCCCACCACCAGCACCACAACCAGTTACAGCAGCCCCACCCTTCCTACCGAACAAGGACCCAATCACAGGCAGAGCAAATCCCGATGGAACTGCGTGGGCTGAGGAGAGAAGTTACACAGCTGACCCACCACTTCCAGCTCCTCACTGCATCCACCACCCAGGCATCCAACAGCCTGACAGCAGCAATCACAACACAAAACACAATATTGCTGCAAATCCTGAGGTGGATTACGGAGCAGCGGGCGTCATCGTCCACAACCTCCACACCACAACCAAATCCCTCAGGGTCCCGAGGCCACAGGGGCCGTCCCCCCAAGAACCTGCCACCTCCCACAGGACCAGCAGGACGTGGCGAGGGGACCATCATACACCTGAAACTGGGTAGCTCACTCACTCCCACCCGCCACTGGGATGGCCATCCCGCAGACTTGCAGTGCCGCTGAGATGGAAGAGTCTGCATCATGCAAAGCTGATGAGGCACCACCTCCCACCCACCTGGTCAGCTGGCCCACCTGCATCCACTGCACCACTCTGCTGTGTGTCACCTGCATCTGCTGTGCCACTCTGCTGTGTGCCACCGGCCTCCGCTGCGCCACTCTGCTGTGGGGTGCTTTCTGTTCTCAAGGGCTGCAACTTCTGCCTGTGTGCTGTGGGATGACTTGTGTGCTCAAGGGCTGTCAATGCTGGCTGTGGGGTGCGTTCTGTGCCTCATGGCTCCAAATGGCACTTGGGCTGTGTCGTCCTGGGCCTCCTCCTGCTGCCATGCCACTGCTGTGTCGTCCTGGGCCTCCTCCTACTGCCATTCCGCTGCTTTGTCGTCCTGGGCCTCCTCCTACTGCCATGCTACTGCTGTGTCGTCCTGAGCCTTCACTGCTGTTGCCATGCTGCTGCTGTGTCGTCCTGAGCCTTCACTGCTGTTGCCACACCCTTCATGTGTTCCCCTGCTGCCTACATGCTGCACTGCAGGATATCTTTTCCACTGGCTGGCCTTTCACTCTGCTGGCTGGCCTCTCAGGCACTCCCCTTCAGTGCACTCTTTACATGACCGCCTGGGCCCGGACTTTCACTCTGCTGGCGGGCCTCTTCAGGCACTCCCCTTTCAGTGCACTCTTTCAACATGGACCGCATGGGGCCTGGACTTTCACCTCTGCTGGCTGGCCTCTAGGCACTCCCTTTCAGTGCACTACTTTCAACATGGACCCGCCTGGGGCCTATGTCAGTCAACACATTGTATACTGACTAGCAATAATCTATGTATTGTAGTATCCAAGCTATTGGGGTGCCACTTCCTGTTTCTCTGTTCCTAGGTAATCATGCTTTGCCAGTACTGACAACACCCAATACCTACATATGTGTATATACTAGAGATGTGAATCGTGTGATCGATCGTCTTAACGATCGATTTTGGCTGGGGGGGGAGGGAATCGGATTGTCGCGTTTTGTTTTTTTTAAATATCGTGTAAATCGTAAATCCGTGGAGGACGGGAAAACCGGCACACTAAAACAACCCTAAAACCCACCCCGACCCTTTAAAATAAATCCCCCACCCTCCCGAACCCCCCCAAAATGTCTTAAATTACCTGGGGTCCAGTGGGGGGGGTCCCGGTGTGATCTTCCACTCTCGGGCCACGGGTGCGTTGATAGAAATGGCGCCGGCACTACCTTTGCCCTGTGATATGACAGGGCAAAGGTAGCGCCGGCGCCATTTTGGTTCCTGTCCTCTGACGTCACGAGCGTAGGAGATCGCTCCCGGACCCTCGCTGGACCCCCAGGGACTTTTGGCCAGCTTGGGGGGGCCTCCTGACCCCCGCAAGAC